>NC_137012.1:19017454-19114608 GCF_032717465.1 Coenobita brevimanus | reverse complement strand
ACACCCCGGGAGGAGCCTACAGAGGGGAGGACAGAGCGCGACCTGACGCCAGGCGACAGGGACATAAGTCCGCCCAGGCCGCGCGCCTCTATGACCCGGAACTCGCCCTCCACCACCATAGTAGGAAAAGGAGATTACCTTGCGGGCGAGTTGACCCTCAACAGGATCAGGGTGGAGCTACTTCCTTAGCTCCAAGCAGCACCCCAGTGACAGCCAGCAGCTGCGGCCTTTGTAAGATGGCCAGTAGCTGCTCAGCCCTTCGGAAGGCCTTCAGGAGATGGCCAGTAGCCGCTCGCCATTAGGAGCCACGGCCTGTAGCCGGGTTCAGGCAATGGCCGGTAGCCGCACCCTTAAAAGGCCACGGCCTGTAGCCAGGGCCCCACGGCAGGAGACGACTGGTAGCTGCTCCCCCGTCATGTGCTGCTATACCCCCCTACAAGAACCAGTGACAGCCGGTAATTGCACCGGGGAGAGAAGGGTACGCCCCCTCTCCTCCTGTAGTTGCCTCAGAGGACAGGACACAGGCAACAGCTGGTAGCCATGCCCGTCGACAGGAGACGACTTGCAGCCGCTCCTCATCGGCACGTTGTCTTCTATATGGGGCTTGGATGACAGCCGGCAGCCACGCCTACAGGTAGATGACGGCCGGTAGCCGCACTTTGCCTGCATCCCTGTCAGGGAGTTGGGCCCAGGCGACGGCCAGTAGCTGCACCTACAACGAAGGGATGGCCAGTAGCCACCCTCGTTTCGTTGCCCATGGGAACCCAGCGACAGCTGGCAGCCATGCCGGGAGGAGCACCAAAGCCCCTCGCCCCCTATAATTCCACTACGAGAGGGCGTTCTGCCATCAGACCTGCCGACAGGCGGGGAAACAGACGACCCTACTGCCCACCACCAGCGAGACAACCTTCAGAAGGAAGGCCTCAGCCTCGAGGATCCGTGGAGAGGCCCTGTACTATCTCCAGGGCTATTCTCTGCATACCAGGCTCCAGAGGGACCTTACCTGAAGGAGTCTGATGGCGGCCAACGCCGCAGCCCACTCCTGACGGCATCCCCGACAACAGGAGACCGCAGCTGACAGGCCCTTGAGGCTGTCCCCAGGATCCCCGGGCGAGACTTCTCCAAACCCCGACACAGACGACACTCGTCCTCCGTCAGGCGCCTGAGTGAGTGCTTCAGGAAGCTCTTCGGCCCCAGTCCCAGGGGCCAGACCCTAGTTCCCACCCCCGACAGTGTAGGGCCCTTCGCCGTATGCAGCCCCGGACGAGAGAGGACACCCCTACGAGTGATTCCGTGGCCACAGGATACGGAGGCCCCTAGTGGATCTCAGCTCCCTTCAGGAGCCGGGCTGTGAGCTCTCCCGCTGCCCTCCGCCAACGCCGCCACGCTACCCAGCCCCGACAGTGAGTGACAGTGGAAGTGAAGTGACAGTGAAACAGTGATATAGACATTGGGCAGTGTGTTAGGATACCAGAGGGAAACTAGGCCCAAATCCTTTCAGTGCAACATTACCGAAATTATAGACAAACAGCGAAATAGTGACGTAAGACATCGGGCTGTGTGTTAGACTACCAACGGGAAACTAAGCCCAAATTCTATCAGTGTCACAAGACCAGGAGTGTAAACCAACAGTGAAACACTGACAGTGCAAGAGAAGCCGAACAGTGATTACAGTGACTTGAGTGAATGTATAACTCGACTCTAGTAATATAATACTTCCGCGACATAAGACCTATAGCCACGCTACCTATTCCATCCACAGTGTAAATTTCCCTCAAAGTTACAGTGACTAATTTCCCTGCCCAACACCTTAAATGCTGTTCATTGTACTGTACACTGTTATCCTGAACTATTGTCTCAAAAGTATCCTGCGAGATACTGGTACTCCCGATCTCATTACATGTTATATGATTGCCTAGATTCCTGTTTGTGACATCTACCTGTTCCAGACTAGAATTTACCAGTATATGTGTAATGTTGTTGCCCTGAGTTTTTGTGCCCTGTGTCTCTCTAAGTTTACTAAGCTCCGGTCTAGATAGGGAACCCAGCTGCAGTATAGACGTTCAAGGGACGGGAAGCTGACCCTTAAACACTTAGCATAACAATACTCAATCTCCTGACTCATACCATCCACCAATCAATCGACCTACATGGAGAAACTCATGCAGTAGCCCTTGATATTTCTAAAGCTTTCAACAGAGTATGGCACCGTTCCCTGTTGACCAAACTCCCTTGCTATGGACTAAAGTCTTTTGTTTCTTTGATTTCCTGATATCTCAGCGACAGTAAAATAAGAGTAAAAGCAGATTATAAACATTCTAATTTCCACACAATTAACGCCGGCGTGCCGCTGAGATCAGTTCTGGCGCCAACCCTGTTCCTGGTTCATATTAATGATCTCTTATCTGTCACCCACAATCACATCCATTCATATGCAGATGACTCAACACTTCATAGTTCATTCACACTCAGACACCCATTTACAAAGACTGATATCTCTAACTCTCAACTCAGTACAGCCATCTCCATAAATCAAGACTTATCTACGATCAGTGAATGGGGACAAAGCAACCTTGTCTCATTTATTGCTAGTAAAACTCTCTCTCTCTCTCTCTCTCTCTCTCTCTCTCTCTCTCTCTCTATATATATATATATATATATATATATATATATATATAAATTTGTATATTACATTAAATGCTACAAATATTCCCATCTCCAAAAGTATTGAAATTCTCGGCGTCTCACTTAACAGTACTCTCAGCTGGATCTCTCATGTCAGGTCACTTGCTAAAACCGCCTCAAAGAAATTTGAATTATCGTACAGAGTCCGTAACTTCTTCACTGACGAGCAGTTAGCTATAATTTATAAGAGACATGTGCGCTCTCAGCCTGATTACTGCTCACGCTTATGGAATGGATGTGGAGAGGTTGCATTAAAACAACTAGACAAAATTCAGAACAAAGCTGTTAGAATTATTAATAACCCTGCTATAAGTAAAAAACTACCTCCACTACAAGTAAGAAGGAATGTTGCCTCCCTTGCATTATTTTTACAGATCTTTTTATAGCAAATGGTCAGACGAAGTTGCGTCCATGGTGCCACCTCTCCATGCCTTCTCTCGTGCTACATGGGCATCGGGTAGCGCTCATGACTGGAATGTCACTCAGCTATATTGCAGAACTTCTGTCAATCAGAATTCTTTCATTCCCCGAACTGCATCTTTCTGGAACTCGCTTCCCCAGAGTTGTTTCCCTCCAAACTTCAACCTACAGCTGTTTAAGTCTAACTGTTACAAATATTTTATGAACACAGGACACCAGTAATCTGGTGTATGGATTAGTTTTTTCATTCATTTGTTTTTCCTTCCACTGTTCTGTAAAAAAAAAAAAAAAAAAAAAAAAGTGGTGACGTGGAGATCTAGGACGACTACTGAGCCCCAAGGAGGACTTGGGAATAGGCACTGAAGCCTTTGCCCAGAGTCGGACACTTGTATCTCTCTCTCTCTCTCTCTCTCTCTCTCTCTCTCTCTCTCTCTCTCTATATATATATATATATATATATATATATATATATATATATATATATATATATATATATATATCAAATAAGAATAACACGATCACATATGTCACAGTTATCAACAAAGTATATATCGGAAGTGACCATAGAATGGTGGGTTGCACAACAAGATTCAATTTCAAAAGTGAAAGAAAGAAGATGATTAAAGATAAACGAGATGCACAATAAAAGTCAGTGAAAACAAAGCAGCCTTTCAGTTAGAAATAAGGAACAGTTTTCAGGCTCTCAGTAATGCTGAATGTGACATTGATGAGCTGAATGACAGACTAACAAAAGTGCTAAAAGAATCAGCGGAGGTAGTAGGAAAACCTATTACAGCCAAAGTCAAGAAGTATTCAGAGAAGACACTTAAGCTTATGAAAAACAGAAATGAAATGAAAGTAAAAACAAAGAAAGATGAAATAGAACGTGCGGCATTAAATAAGCTTATTAACAAAAGACAAAGAGAAGAAAGAAGAAACATGGATCAAATCAAAGAAACCATCAAAAAAGGAAAAAGTCTGAAACAGGTCCGAAGTAAAATGGCACTTGGAAAACAACAAATTACATCACTAAAAGACAAAAACGGTGAAACCATTAAATGCAAAGATAAGATGTTGAAGAGAGTTGAAGAATTTTACAAAGAACTGTATGCATCAAAGACAGTAGTACCAACAGCTAACTTTTCAACTGATATAAGTGAAATACCTGAGGTAACACCAAATGAAGTAAATAATTCTCTCAAAAATATGAAAAGAGGGAAAGCTCTGGGAAAAGATGGAATAGTAGCAGATTTACTGTTGGATGCAGGAGTGGAAGTACAAACTAGGTTTGCTCACGTTTTTACTCAATGGATGAAAAGGAAGAAAATTCCCAAAACATGGTGTAATGCAATAGTTATTTTACTTTACAAAAAAGGTGACTCAAAAGACCTTAGTAACTATCGACCCATTAGCTTGCTATCAGTCCTTTACAAACTCTTCACTAAAGTCCTTACAGAATAACTACAAATTTGGAGGAAAACCAACCTCGTGAACAGGCAGGATTCCGAAGCGGGTACTGGACTACTGATCATCCACACACAATAAATCAGCTAATTGAGAAAACTACAAAATATAATAAACCACTGTGCTCAGGTTTTGTTGATTACGAAAAGGCTTTCAACTCAATGGAGCACATAGCAATTATAAATTCATTGCGAGAACAAGGAGTGAACGAGAACATTGTAAAACTGCTCGAAAACATAATTATATACAGAGGGAACTGCTACAGTTAAATTACATAAGGACTCAGAGAAAATTAAGATTGAGAAGGGCGTGCGTCAGGGAGATACAATTTCACCAAAGTTATTTACAGCATGCCTAGAAAGTATTTTCAGAAAGCTAGACTGGGAAAACAAAGGAGTGAACATAGATGGAGAAAAGCTAAACCATTTAAGATTTGCAGATGACATTGTCCTAATCTCAGAAACAGCAGAGACATTGCAAGAAATGTTAAATGACTTGAACAGAGAAAGTCTCAAAGTAGGGCTAAAGGTGAACCGGAGTAAAACTAATGTTTAATCCTCAAACACCAAAGAGCGTTATCAGAATAAGTGGAGAAATTCTTGAAGAAGTCGAGGAATACAATTACCTGGGACAAATACTAAAATTAACGAAAGATAATGATAGGGAAATAAAAAGACGCATTACAATTGGATGGAAAGCTGTCAATAAATATTGGGACATTATGAAAAGTAGCTTGCCAGTTTGTATGAAATGAAAAGTATATAATGAATGTATAATTCCAGCTATGACGTATGGTTGTGAGACCTGGAAACTGACATAATCGATGGAAAATAAACTAACTCGTTCTCAGAGAGCAATGGAAAGGTCAATGTTGGGAATATCTTTAAGAGACAGGAAAAGATTAACTTGGGTGAGAGAGCAGACTAAAGTCAAAGATATTATACAAGTTATAAAAGAACAGAAATGGAGGTGGGCAGGCCATATAGCAAGAAAAAGGGATAATCGATGGAGCAAGAGGTTGACTGACTGGACACCAAGTGATTGTAAGCGTAGCAGAAAAAGGCCAGACAGGAGGTGGAGGGATGAGATAGAGAAATTTGCAGGGAAAACGTGGCAAAGATTGGCTCAGTCAAGGATTTCGTGGAGAAGGTTGGGGGAGGCCTTTGTTCAGCAGTGGACTTGTAATGGTTGATTATATATATATATATATATATATATATATATATATATATATATATATATATATATATATATATATATATATATATCAACCGATAAGGTAACGGTTCATCACTTTTTCAACCGCTGCAATGTAATAGCACACACACACACACACACACACACACACACACACACACACACACACACACACACACCGTAATGGTTCAACACTTTTTCAACCGCTGCATTGTAATAGCACAACACACACACACACACACACACACACACACACACACACACACACACACACACACACACACACCGTAATGGTTCAACACTTTTTCAACCGCTGCATTGTAATAGCACACACACACACACACACACACACACACACACACACACACACACACCGTAATGGTTCAACACTTTTTCAACCGCTGCATCCTAATAACACCAGCAAACAGCACCAGCAAAACGAGCAGGTAATAATTTCAGTCGTCTCTCTATACGTGATAATGTGTCTGTCTGTCCGTCAGTTGTACTATTAACTATGGAAAGCCTTGATTGACTAAATCTTTTGCAAGTTGGTACCCGCTGACCCTGTCTAGGTCTAGGTCCAGTAGTAAAGTCATTAGGTCAAAATTCAAGGTTAACAGAAAACAAAAATCTATTTCTAGTAGATGGCTGTCCTTCTATTACATTTTTACTATTCCTTTCCAACTGTCTTGTGATTTGCAAGGGTTTTTCAGACTAATGGAGCTTCAATAGGACTGGGTTGATATTAGAAAGTGAACAGACCTAAATAAGAGAGAGAGAGAGAGAGAGAGAGAGAGAGAGAGAGAGAGAGAGAGAGACAGACAGACAGACAGACAGACAGAGAATCAAAACACCTATCTCACTGCGAGTCCCAGATGTAGCTGAGTGACTAGACAACAATAACAATGACTGGCGTATTTCACATAACATCCAGCTATTTATCACGTTCACCAAATCGTAATCTTTAAGAGACACGACCTCCCTGTTTTGCAGTTTCTTTTTTTTCTTTTTCTTTTTTTTTTTTTTTTACCTTTGTTCTTCATGTAATTCTTTAAGTGCTTAGTATTTTCTGACTGCGTTTTGAAGTTTTTATGTTGTTCGTTTCTTATAAAAGTGGTGAAAAGTGTTTCAAAAGCGGTTTTACAATCCTTAACCGTGCCAAACAGGAGGACGCCATCTTGTGGGGCGCTAGGAGAGACGGACGCCATCTTGTGGGGAGAGAGGAGAGACGGACGCCATCTTGTGGGGCGCTAGGAGAGACGGACGGCATTCTTATGGAGCGCGAGGAGAGACGGACGCCATCTTGTGGGGAGAGAGGAGAGACGGACGCCATCTTGTGGGGCGCGAGCAGAGACGGACGCCATCTTGTGGGGCGCTAGGAGAGACGGACGCCATCTTGTGGGGTGAGAGGAGAGACGGACGCCATCTTGTGGGGCGCTAGGAGAGACGGACGCCATCTTAGAACGCTATTTTTGAACGAAACTACCGTTATCGTTGCTTACTTATCCAATCCTATTTTTTTTTTAACCTAACCTTATTTATCCTATCCTATCCTAACTTTTCCCGTATGTACCGTGATCATATTTTCCTTGTTTATTGATTGATCTTCATATTCAAAAAAGCACTTATGTACTTTACAAAGTTACTGAATCAGTTCAAAGGAAGGTACTTTCTCAATGAAGTGGTCCTGTCTCCTTAAGATTAGCTACAAAACAATGCTTGACACAGGAAGGAAAGTGCTACGGTCAACATACGATTTAGTCTAAGCAGCAGAAATACCTTACCGATTCACATCCTCTTTTCCCAGGTTGGTTTCTGTATTTTTATAATAATACTTATGGTGGTAAGCTATTGTTTACTGTTAGTTTTGTTTCCCTGTTGTTTTTGTCAATGCTCATTCTGAATCATTCGTGTTAGTTTCTCAAGCGTAATGGCAGACTTTCAATAACGTACTCTAAACAACCGAAGATTATTTTACAGCTGTACTAGCCTAACCTTACATGCATAACCTATCCTTAACCTAATGTTAACTAATCTAACAAATTATATCTTAGCCTAACCATATCTAACCAAGCTTAATCCAATCTAACATAACCTAACTTAACCTAATCTAACCTCTACCACGGTAACAACCAGACACGCCGAAATGGAAAACCAAATTTACTTCAGTACAGTTGCGTGGCGTATAGTAAGTGTCCGCCATTACGCCCACGAAAAATCACGCGTCGGGGAAACAAGAGGGAAACAACACCATGAAGTTACCGTTTCCCATCCAAATATGAAAAATCCTGAATGCACACAAACAATAAGAAGTGAACTGGCAGGATGTTTCTGCTGCTTACTTTAAACACATTTACCATTATCACAAAAGACGCTCTCTGTAACTGGATAATCGGTCGTCGAAGCGTCTTCGGGAATTTCGTGACACTTCCTTTATTTATTCTGCACATTACATATCACTATCCTTTATGTTATTTATGTAATCTATGTCGATATGCAAACTACATAAATAGCAACAAGAAGGAAGAGTTTAAGAGACAATAAACGCAGAGTTAAATTTCTCCACCTTCAGGAAGCACGTGTGGATCTGAGAGAGTAAAGATGAATGATATGTGAGGGCAAGGCTAAACCCAGGGAGGGAGTAAGGGAAGGGGAGGGAGGAAGACCACCCCACACTCAACTTCATATTTTTCCTGGATCTCAAGACTATATTATTCAGTTTAGAAATGACTTTTGGACCTGGAGTACATACATCGTTCATTAACTCCTTCACAACTAGCGGACTTCCTTAAGGTGAATAAAATCATCTGAAGGTAGAATAAACTAACAAACGCCATGGTAACGAAAGGATAAATCTTCGTATCAGCCTCTTACTTTCAATGGTTTCTTGATGTCCGGGTACTGCACATCATCAGTCGGTGAACATACAAATAATCTTACCTGGGGTTTTGGTAACAAGGTTTAAAATCAAACATAAATAATATACTATGGTAAGACGTTGTTGCCGAGGATCCGTCATGTTTATTTCAAGTTCATTCTTTTCTGTTTGCTTCTTGAGATGGACACAAAGTTTATTTGGGTAACAGAAGTGTTGGCTTAACCCCGATATTGTACCCTGTGCTGTATGCAGTGAAGGACTTAATGAAGACTATACTTAGCTCCTTCAATGCAACGGCTCCCTTTAGCTGAATAAATTCCCCTGGAGATAGCTAGAGTAAAAATAAAAATCGTCGGAGTGAAGGGGTTCATGATCCTCTTAATTCTTTGACTAGAGAAGAGCTAAGTCAACTGGCGTTCCTGTAATGTAAGTATAACGAAGCTTTTCATTTTATCCCGTATGTTAATCAAGACGAGATGTAAAGGTTTTCGTTGTGGTGGATTTCTATCGGCAGAATAAAATCGACTTGTGGCTGGCTGTAAAAATCAGAGTTTGTACTTCCCAGCAGGGGGGTTGGCTAGTGCTCATTATGGATGCTTAGCTGGCCGCCCCTCCCCCCTCTTAACCAGACACAATGTACTGAAGGAGGAAAAAAAAAAAGGTTTTTATGGGCGTCCCTCTAATCAGGATTCCCCCTTCCTTATCATCCTTCCCCGTACACCTCACATCACCTCCACATCATCATCCCCTTCTACATCACTCTCCTGCACTTCATCCTCCTATCCATGTCACCCCCCACCTTGCATACAATTCTCCCTTTGTACATCGTTGCCCCTCCACTTCATCTTCCTCCGTTTCACCCTCTTTGCAAATTCTCCTCTCTCTCCACATCATTCCCACATTCCCTCCTTCTCCTCCATTTCATCTCCTCTACATTATCCTCCTCTTCCTCATCACTCCCTTCCACTTCATCTTCCTCTATGTTCAGTCTGACTCTACTAGTGCATGCTAAAAGACCAGGGAGTAAGTCAACACTGCACAATATTCCTTTATCTGTGCTACTCATGTCAACACGTCCGCTGCATCCAATAACAACACTTATATTAACCTATGCTTAAAGATATCTATTTTGTCCCTTCAATGCTGTGGTGAATTTTTGTAGTTAATTCTTGTCACATGCAGACGATTTCATTCAACGTTGAGGTTATTTATTTCACTGACGGGGCTACTAAAAGCTTTAACACTCCAGTCTAAAAAGTGTATGGTTGTAAGTTGAATACAGTGTCAGGAGGAAGAAGTACAACAAAAAAGATGTCTTCGGGCTAACTAGATTAATAACTTGTTTGTGAAGAGAATGTGGGAGAGAGAACGAGAAGGGGTGGGAAAGATTGTAAGCGGGGTAAGGGGTAAGAGAAAGAGGGGAGAGGAGGGGGGAAGAGGGGAGAGGAGAGGGGAAGAGGGGAGTGTACGGGAGGGAGGAAGAGGGAAGGGGAAGAAGGAAGAGGAAATGGGGGGGGAGGGAAGGGGAAGCGTGAGAAGATGAGGGGTGAAACAAGGCTTTGGTTGGGTGACAGTGGACGTGTGTGTGTGTAAGGAAGGGGAGGTGAAAAGGGTCAGAAGAGGGGTGATTGAGGGGAAAGGTGTGGGAAGGGGAAGAAGGAAAAAGGGTGCAACGACGGTGAGAGGTGGGGGTGAAGAGTGAATATGGAACAGGAGTGGAAGCGAGAAGGAAAGGGTGGAGAAGGGGATAGGACAGAGTGAGAACGGAGAGGATAGGATGGGGTACAAGGAGAATACAGTATGGATGAAAGAAAGGAAAGAAAGGAGATGAAGAGAGAAGAGGGTGGAGGGAGAAAGAAGAGATGGAGGAAGGAAAGGAGAGAGTGAGGCAAGAGACAGGGATGGAGAGCGAGATGACAGGGGAGGGGAGGGAAGAGGAATGGACAGTGAAGGAAGGGGTAAGTAGAGGAAGGATGATGGGGCAGAAAGGGTGGCGAGGGGAGACTGAAGGTGAAATATAAAAGTAGTTATGTAGCAGGGGACAGGGTGGGGGTGGGGATGATAGACAGTGAGCCTGCCACACAATTACAATGAGCGGTGTTTATCAAAGGTGCGCCGCGCCGTGTGTTGTGTTGCATGGTGTAGTGTTGCGTGGTGCAGTGTTGCGTGGTGTAGTGTTGCGTGGTGTGGTGTTGCATGGTGTAGTGTTGCATGGTGTGGTGTTGCATGGTGTGGTGTTGCATGGTGTAGTGTTCCGTGGTGTAGTGTTGCGTGGTGTGGTGTTGCATGGTGTGGTGTTGCATGGTGTAGTGTTGCGTGGTGTGGTGTTGCATGGTGTGGTGTTGCATGGTGTAGTGTTGTGTGGTGTGGTGTTGCATGGTGTGGTGTTGCATGGTGTGGTGTTGCATGGTGTGGTGTTGCATGGTGTAGTGTTGCATGGTGTTGCGTTGCATGGTGTAGTGTTGCATGGTGTAGTGTTGCATGGTGTTGCGTTGCATGGTGTAGTGTTGCGTGGTGTGATGTTGCATGGTGTGATGTTGCATGGTGTAGTGTTGCGTGGTGTGGTGTTGCATGGTGTGGTGTTGCATGGTGTAGTGTTGTGTGGTGTGGTGTTGCATGGTGTTGCGTTGCATGGTGTAGTGTTGCATTGTGTAGTGTTGCTTGATGTAGTGTTGCATGGTGTTACGTTGCATGGTGTTACGTTGCATGGTGTAGTGTTGCTTGGTGTTGTGTTGCATGGTGTTGCGTTGCATGGTGTAGTGTTGCGAGGTGTGGTGTTGCATGGTGTTGCGTTGCATGGTGTAGTGTTGCCTGGTGTTGCGTTGCATGGTGTAGTGTTGCCTGGTGTAGTGTTGCCTGGTGTTGCGTTGCATAGTGTGGTGTTGCATGGTGTAGTGTTGCATGGTGTTGCGTTGCATGGTGTAGTGTTGCATGGTGTAGTGTTGCATGGTGTACTATTGCGTGGTGTGGTGTTGCATGGTGTAGTGTTGCATGGTGTGGTGTTGCATGGTGTAGTGTTGCATGGTGTTGCGTTGCATGGTGTAGTGTTGCATTGTGTAGGTGTTGCATGGTGTAGTGTTCCATGGTGTTGCGTTGCATGGTGTAGTGTTGCGAGGTGTGGTGTTGCATGGTGTTGCGTTGCATGGTGTAGTGTTGCATGGTGTAGTGTTGCATGGTGTTGCGTTGCATTGTGTAGTGTTGCGTGGTGTAGTGTTGCATAGTGTGGTGTTGCATGGTGTAGTGTTGCATGGTGTAGTATTGCGTGGTGTTGCGTTGCATGGTATGGTGTTGCACGGTGTTGCGTTCCATGGTGTAGTGTTGGGTGGTGTAGTGATGCATGGTGTAGTGTTGCATGGTATAGTGTTGCATGGTATGTGTTGCATGGGTTTGCGTTGCATGGTGTAGTGTTGCATGGTGTACTATTCGTGGTGTAGTGATGCATGGTGTAGTGTTGCATGGTATAGTGTTGCATGGTATGTGTTGCATGGGTTTGCGTTGCATGGTGTAGTGTTGCATGGTGTAGTGTTGCATGGTGTACTATTCGTGGTGTAGTGTTGCATGGTGTAGTGTTGCATGGTGTGGTGTTGCATGGTGTAGTGTTGCGTGGTGTGGTGTTGTATGGTGTGGTGTTGCATGGTGTAGTGTTGCGTGGTGTGGTGTTGCATGGTGTGGTGTTGCATGGTGTAGTGTTGCATGGTGTAGCGTTTCCATGGTGTAGTGTTGCGTGGTGTAGTGTTGCATGGTGTAGTGTTGCGTGGTGTAGTGTTGCATGGTGTAGTGTTGCGTGGTGTAGTATTGCGTGGTGTTGCGTTGGATGGTATTGTGTTGCTTGGTGTCGTGTTGCATGGTGTAGTGTTGCGTGGTGTAGTGTTGCGTGGTGTAGTGTTGCATTGTGTGGTTTTGCATGGTGTAGTGTTGCACAGTGTAGTGTTGCGTGGTGTGGTGTTGCATGGTGTAGTGTTGCATGGTGTAGTGTTGCATGGTGTTGCGTTGCATGGTGTAGTGTTGCATGGTGTAGTGTTGCATGGTGTAGTGTTGTATGGTGTAGTGTTGCATGGTGTAGTGTTGCATGGTGTTGCGTTGCATGGTGTAGTGTTGCATGGTGTGGTGTTGCATGGTGTGGTGTTGCATGGTGTAGTGTTGCATGGTGTAGTGGTGCATGGTGTTGCGTTGGATTCTGTTGCGTTGCATGGTGTAGTGTTGCATGGTGTAGTGTTGCATGGTGTAGTGTTGCATGGTGTAGTGTTGCATGGTGTAGTGTTGCATGGTGTTGAGTTGCATGGTGTAGTGTTGCCTGGTGTTGCGTTGCATGGTGTAGTGTTGCGTGATGTGGTGTTGCATGGTGTGGTGTTGCATGGTGTAGTGTTGCATGGTGTTGCGTTCCATGGTGTAGTGTTGCATGGTGTTGCGTTGCATGGTGTAGTGTTGCATGGTGTGGTGTTGCATGGTGTAGTGTTGCATGGTGTAGTGTTGCATGGTGTGGTGTTGCATGGTGTAGTGTTGCATGGTGTAGTGTTGCATGGTGTAGTGTTGCATGGTGTAGTGTTGCATGGTGTAGTGTTGCATGGTGTAGTGTTGCATGGTGTAGTGTTGCGTGGTGTAGTGTTGCATGGTGTAGTGTTGCATGGTGTGGTGTTGCATGGTGTAGTGTTGCGTGGTGTGGTGTTGCATGGTGTGGTGTTGCATGGTGTAGTGTTGCGTGGTGTGGTGTTGCATGGTGTGGTGTTGCATGGTGTAGTGTTGCATGGTGTAGTGTTGCATGGTGTAGTGTTGCATGGTGTAGTGTTGCGTGGTGTAGTGTTGCATGGTGTAGTGTTGCATGGTGTTGCGTTGCATGGTGTAGTGTTGCATGGTGTAGTGTTGCATGGTGTAGTGTTGCATGGTGTTGCGTTGCATGGTGTAGTGTTGCATGGTGTAGTGTTGCGTGGTGTGGTGTTGCATGGTGTAGTGTTGCATGGTGTAGTGTTGCATGGTGTAGTGTTGCATGGTGTAGTGTTGCATGGTGTAGTGTTGCATGGTGTAGTGTTGCATGGTGTGGTGTTGCATGGTGTAGTGTTGCATGGTGTAGTGTTGCATGGTGTTGTGTTGCATGGTGTAGTGTTGCATGGTGTTGCGTTGCATGGTGTAGTGTTGCATGGTGTAGTGTTGCATGGTGTAGTGTTGCATGGTGTTGCGTTGCATGGTGTAGTGTTGCATGGTGTAGTGTTGCATGGTGTAGTGTTGCATGGTGTAGTGTTGCATGGTGTAGTGTTGCATGGTGTAGTGTTGCATGGTGTAGTGTTGCATGGTGTAGTGTTGCATGGTGTAGTGTTGCGTGGTGTGGTGTTGCATGGTGTAGTGTTGCATGGTGTAGTGTTGCATGGTGTAGTGTTGCATGGTGTGGTGTTGCATGGTGTAGTGTTGCATGGTGTAGTGTTGCATGGTGTGGTGTTGCATGGTGTAGTGTTGCATGGTGTAGTGTTGCATGGTGTAGTGTTGCATGGTGTAGTGTTGCATGGTGTAGTGTTGCATGGTGTAGTGTTGCATGGTGTAGTGTTGCATGGTGTAGTGTTGCATGGTGTAGTGTTGCATGGTGTGGTGTTGCATGGTGTAGTGTTGCATGGTGTAGTGTTGCATGGTGTAGTGTTGCATGGTGTAGTGTTGCGTGGTGTAGTGTTGCATGGTGTAGTGTTGCATGGTGTAGTGTTGCATGGTGTGGTGTTGCATGGTGTAGTGTTGCATGGTGTAGTGTTGCGTGGTGTGGTGTTGCATGGTGTAGTGTTGCATGGTGTAGTGTTGCATGGTGTAGTGTTGCATGGTGTAGTGTTGCATGGTGTAGTGTTGCATGGTGTAGTGTTGCATGGTGTAGTGTTGCATGGTGTAGTGTTGCATGGTGTAGTGTTGCATGGTGTAGTGTTGCATGGTGTAGTGTTGCATGGTGTAGTGTTGCATGGTGTAGTGTTGCATGGTGTAGTGTTGCATGGTGTTGTGTTGCATGGTGTAGTGTTGCATGGTGTGGTGTTGCATGGTGTAGTGTTGCATGGTGTAGTGTTGCCTGGTGTTGCGATCCATGGTGTGTTGTTGCATGGTGTAGTGTTGCATGGTGTAGTGTTGCATGGTGTTGCGTTGCATGGTGTAGTGTTGCGTGGTGTTGCGTTGCATGGTGTAGTGTTGCATGGTGTAGTGTTGCATGGTGTAGTGTTGCATGGTGTAGTGTTGCATGGTGTGGTGTTGCATGGTGTAGTGTTGCATGGTGTGGTGTTGCATGGTGTTGTGTTGCATGGTGTAGTGTTGCGTGGTGTGGTGTTGCATGGTGTAGTGTTGCATGGTGTAGTGTTGCATGGTGTGGTGTTGCATGGTGTGGTGTTGCATGGTGTAGTGTTGCGTGGTGTGGTGTTGCATGGTGTGGTGTTGCATGGTGTAGTGTTGCATGGTGTAGTGTTGCATGGTGTAGTGTTGCATGGTGTAGTGTTGCATGGTGTAGTGTTGCATGGTGTAGTGTTGCATGGTGTAGTGTTGCATGGTGTAGTGTTGCATGGTGTAGTGTTGCATGGTGTAGTGTTGCATGGTGTAGTGTTGCATGGTGTGGTGTTGCATGGTGTAGTGTTGCATGGTGTAGTGTTGCATGGTGTAGTGTTGCATGGTGTAGTGTTGCATGGTGTAGTGTTGCATGGTGTAGTGTTGCATGGTGTAGTGTTGCATGGTGTAGTGTTGCATGGTGTAGTGTTGCATGGTGTAGTGTTGCATGGTGTAGTGTTGCATGGTGTGGTGTTGCATGGTGTAGTGTTGCATGGTGTAGTGTTGCATGGTGTAGTGTTGCATGGTGTAGTGTTGCATGGTGTGGTGTTGCATGGTGTAGTGTTGCATGGTGTAGTGTTGCATGGTGTAGTGTTGCATGGTGTAGTGTTGCATGGTGTAGTGTTGCATGGTGTAGTGTTGCATGGTGTAGTGTTGCATGGTGTAGTGTTGCATGGTGTAGTGTTGCATGGTGTAGTGTTGCATGGTGTAGTGTTGCATGGTGTAGTGTTGCATGGTGTAGTGTTGCATGGTGTAGTGTTGCATGGTGTAGTGTTGCATGGTGTAGTGTTGCATGGTGTTGTGTTGCATGGTGTAGTGTTGCATGGTGTAGTGTTGCATGGTGTAGTGTTGCATGGTGTAGTGTTGCATGGTGTAGTGTTGCATGGTGTAGTGTTGCATGGTGTAGTGTTGCATGGTGTTGTGTTGCATGGTGTAGTGTTGCATGGTGTAGTGTTGCATGGTGTAGTGTTGCATGGTGTAGTGTTGCATGGTGTAGTGTTGCATGGTGTAGTGTTGCATGGTGTAGTGTTGCATGGTGTAGTGTTGCATGGTGTAGTGTTGCATGGTGTAGTGTTGCATGGTGTAGTGTTGCATGGTGTAGTGTTGCATGGTGTAGTGTTGCATGGTGTAGTGTTGCATGGTGTAGTGTTGCATGGTGTAGTGTTGCATGGTGTAGTGTTGCATGGTGTAGTGTTGCATGGTGTAGTGTTGCATGGTGTAGTGTTGCATGGTGTAGTGTTGCATGGTGTAGTGTTGCATGGTGTAGTGTTGCATGGTGTAGTGTTGCATGGTGTAGTGTTGCATGGTGTAGTGTTGCATGGTGTAGTGTTGCATGGTGTAGTGTTGCATGGTGTAGTGTTGCGTGGTGTGGGGGAAAGCAAACAACCTCATTAATATGCACATCGGGTTCAGCTGACTGACTAGATTTTTCCACCTTCCTACACTTCAATTTATTAGTTACTTATTTTTACCCTCGATTTAAAAAAAAACGAAAAATTAAACCTAACGTTTATGATTATACCTTTTCACTTATACACTCACCAAGCTTTATGCAGTGTCTTGTTCCCATTGTATATGACCACCCGGCTCAACTGATTATGTCTTTGTCTTATGAATTATTTATATAAGCTACTGTTATGCCTTCCGATATCCCTCATTATACCTGATTGCAAATGCTGTGATATTGCAGTTTCATCAAATATTCTCCAACTTTAACTTTCTAGTCATGAATCACGAGCTTAATATATTATTCACGCGAACGCTAAACGATATTCTTCAGCTCTGGAAAAATCTAAAGGATTTATAACCGTTGAAGTTACAGGAATGCATTACTTCTGTTGCAAGAAACATATATAGCATCAAGATATTGCTGTTTTGAGTACATTGTGGTGGCCATGAACAAGTGACGTCATGACTATTGACAGCTCCCAGTTTTTGGCAGGTTTGGTTGGGAAACATTTTATGCCATAAGCTCCCTGCTCTCATTTATAGTCGTTACTTGAAAAAAAAAAAAAAAAAAAAGTGCGTACTCCAAGAGTGGAGCTTGTGGCGAGAGTTGTCCTTCAGGGTCGGTGTTCCTTTGGTGGCGATTTAGGCAGACAAGTAGATAGATAACACAGCCAACAAAAACCAGTGGTCCTGTACCCAATGCCGTTGGGAATCATAAGTACGCTTCATGGATCGTATTCAATTAATCTCAAAGAGTATCTATAAAAAAATATTATATACATCACATTAACTCCTTCAGCCACAGGGCGTAATATTCATTATATGCTTGTTATTTTCAGACGATTATATTTGGCTCATGTAAGACTTTCTAACTGGAAATGTTAGATATAGCCTTCACCAAACCCTTCTCTGCTAAATGTCCTTCGTAAGATTCATAAAACAGTCTATTAATTCCTAAAATAACAGAAACAAAATATAAAATTCAACGTTGCTGAGTTACCCCAAACTGCCAAGAATAGTCCCCCAAATAGCCCAACGAAATAATAATACAGTATATTCACATCACACCTACATGCTTAAACTGTTTTCTGTAAGGACACAATAAATACAAAACCATTATAATGTATCTACTGTATAATTACAATAAACAAAACATCTGGTAGTGTTCACTATGAAGGTACAATGAACACAATTTCATTATGTGTTTACTGTGTAAGTACAAAAGACAGTCCAAGCATGTGGGTATCATTCTTGTATATGAACAAAGCACAGCACTGTGACAGCCAGACACTGGGTACAAACTGGCAACGGAAAGCTACAGATAAAGAAATAAAGGCGCGATTATTCACTCCAATTGTTTTGTACTCTACTTTTTCATTGGAGGGAAGTTGTAGGGGTGGATCAGGCATTTGTTGAAAGGGTAGAGGGTTCAAAGCTTTTTCTTTTTAACCCACAGACGAGTCAAGCACTGAATATTAACAGTAATAAAAATTTAATGTATGGATAACCACAGTATGTTTTACAGCTATTAACTACAAAGCATCATCATCAGTGTCAAAATAATACAACAGGGAATATTTAACCTGCCATTTTTTTTCATTATACGCATTGCAAGAAATCAATTGACACAGATGAAAAGGAATGGGTGAGGGATCAGAAAAAAAAAATAATAATAATAACGCATGAGAAAAGCGGCTTCCTTCCCTCCTCCAGCGCTGAGGATGATAAACTATGGCCGTGCATTGATATACTGCTAACCCTGGTGTGGGCGTGGGTGACCTTCCCGTGCATGGGTGGGCTGCTTTCACTGACGTCAGGATACCACTGCTGTACTCGCCATTCCAACCCTACCACACCACATCCAAGGCTACACACAGCACCCACGATACGAAAGCTTCACTGGAGTTTACAGTAAGTCTACCCAAATGCAGTATACAGTGTGTCTACCCTGATGCAGCATAGTGTGTCTACCCTGATGCAGCATAGTGTGTCTACCCTGATGCAGCATAGTGTGTTTACCCTGATGCAGCATAGTGTGTCTACTCTGATGCAGCATAGTGTGTCTACCCTGATGCAGCATCGTGTGTCTACCCTGATGCAGCATAGTGTGTCTACGCTAATGCAGCATAGTGTGTCTACCCTGATGCAGCATACAGTAGTGTGTCTACTCTGATGCAGCATAGTGTGTCTACCCTAATGCATTATGCAGTGTGTCTGCCCTAATGCATTACGCAGTGTGTCTACCCAAATGCAGTATACAGTGTGCCTACCCAAATGCAGCATACAGTGTCTACCCTAATGCAGCATACAGTGTCTACCCTAATGCAGTATACAGTGTCTACGCTAATGCAGTATACAGTGTCTACCCTAATGCAGTATACAGTGTGCCTACTCAAATGCAGTATACAGTGTCTACCCTAATGCAGTATACAGTGTCTACCCTAATGCAGTATACAGTGTCTACGCTAATGCAGCATACAGTGTCTACCCTAATGCGGTATACAGTGTGTCTACCCAAATGCAGTATACAGTGTCTACCCTAATGCAGTATACAGTGTCTACCCTAATGCAGTATACAGTGTGTCTACCCGAATGCAGTATACAGTGTCTACCCTAATGCAGTATACAGTGTGTCTACCCTAATGTAGTATACAGTGTCTACCCTAATGCAGTATACAGTGTCTACCCTAATGCAGTATACAGTGTGTCTACCCTAATGCAGTATACAGTGTCTACCCTAATGCAGTATACAGTGTCTACCCTAATGCAACATACAGTGTCTACCCTAATGCAGTATACAGTGTGTCTACCCTAATGCAGTATACAATGTGTCTACCCTAATGCAGTATACAGTGTCTACCCTAATGCAGTATACAGTGTGTCCACCCTAATGCACTATACAGTGCGTCTACCCTAATGCAGTATACAGTGTCTACCCTAATGCAGTATACAGTGTCTACCCTAATGCAGTATACAGTGTGTCCACCCTAATGCACTATACAGTGTGTCTACCCTAATGCAGTATACAGTGTCTACCCTAATGCAGTATACAGTGTCTACCCTAATGCAGTATACAGTGTCTACCCTAATGCAGCATACAGTGTCTACCCTAATGCAGTATACGGTGTCTACCCTAATGCACTATACAGTGCGTCTACCCTAATGCACTATACAGTGTCTACCCTAATGCACTATACAGTGTGTCTACCCTAATGCACTATACAGTGTCCACCCTAATGCAGTATACAGTGTCTACCCTAATGCAGTATACAGTGTCTACCCTAATGCAGTATACAGTGTGTCTACCCTAATGCAGTATACAGTGTGTCCACCCTAATGCACTATACAGTGTGTCTACCCTAATGCAGTATACAGTGTGTCTACCCTAATGCAGTATACAGTGTGTCCACCCTAATGCACTATACAGTGTGTCTACCCTAATGCAGTATACAGTGTGTCCACCCTAATGCAGCATACAGTGTGTCCACCCTAATGCACCATACAGTGTGTCTACCCTAATGCAGTATACAGTGTCTACCCTAATGCAGCATACAGTGTGTCCACCCTAATGCACTATACAGTGTGTCTACCCTAATGCAGTATACAGTGTCTACCCTAATGCAGCATACAGTGTCTACCCTAATGCAGTATACAGTGTCTACCCTAATGCAGTATAATGCAGCGCTTGGTGGTAGGTGGGGGTGCTCACCATCCACTTACTCGACGTAGTGCTGCTCTCGGGCGACTGCGCTTTCCTCTTTTCCTCCCTTCCTCTTCTGTCTTTCTTTCCTTCATTCTTTCATCTTCCTTCCTCCTTCGGGTGACTCTACACTGAGTGACAAGCCGGTCTCCAGCACACCAGGAAACCATTTACTACGCTGGGTAGTAAGCATAGAACAAATTATGGCGCCTGGTGGTGTAGTGGGTAATTTAAGAGTTCCAGTAGGATTGAGCTTGTGCGGGCTGATATCCAAGGGTGGTTGGGGTTTATTGCTCACGTAATGCCACTCAGGGATGAGCGAGGCTGGTCGCTCTCATCTCAAATGTTAGGACCAACTTGCCTAGCCCCGGGCTCCCACGCTCCTCATAGGGCAACAGGGGATTAGATGATGATGAAGATGATGATGATGATGATTAATCATGTACCCGACTCTGGACAGACTTGACAATCCGCTCGCTAAGGCTCAGCAATATCCCTACCTGCCACACACCTTCACATGTCACCACTTCGGCACCATTACCCACCGTCTTTACTCAATACATTGTTGGGGCTGTTTGAGCAAGGACATAATGTGATGGTGTCTGCAAAAGTGTTTTATAACAAGTCTGTTGGTAATGTGGAAGGGCTATTTGACTGCTTTAATGAAACTACATCCAAACTGCTTTATGTTAGTCTCAATCGTATTGTGTCAGCCTCTGTGTGCTGTTCAACGCTGGTACAATAATAAAAATAATAATAATATTAATAATAATAATGATAATAATAATCGGACGAGTTACTGGACATTTTTTTTTTCTTTTTTTTGCCTGTCTGTTACCACATTTCTGATTTTTTACAAAGCCAAACAATCAGGTCTTAACACTCATACTCCTTTCCTCATCTTCAGCTGAATAAAATCGTCTGACGTTATATGGACCACAACACACAAGCTGTCGGACAAAGAGAAGGTTAATAATGAGATATCCTAAAGCACTACTATACAAGAAAATGTTTTGTTTCATAAGGGAAAATGAACTGGTAAGGAGGAGGTGATACGGAGCCGCCTAAGACAACAAGAAGGCGGTCATCACTCAATCTCGCTATCGTAACTGAATCACAGGAAAATGTTTTTGCCATAATCACTATATCAGATGAACGACGGAAGAGTTACATAAATGTGTGTGTGTGTGTGTGTGTGTGTGTGTGTGTGTGTGTGTGTGTGTGTGAGAGAGAGAGAGAGAGAGAGAGAGAGAGAGAGAGAGAGATTCAACCCAACCCAACCCTCACCTTCCTTCCGTCACCCTCACCCCTCACCTTTCCAAGGCCTAATCATTTTCTCTCTCTCTCTCTCTCTCTCTCTCTCTCTCCCTCTCTCTTCACAGGATGCTTCCCATCCTGTCCACCTCTTTCTGCTCATTTAACCCTTTTGATAGCCCTCCCCCTTACACACACACACACACACACACACACACACACACACACACACACACACACACACACAGCCTCACTTCTGTAAAACTCTCATCGTTAAAAAAAAACGTACTGAGGTGCGCTTGGAAACAGATAAAATTGGAGGAAGGCCGTTAGGTTAGAATGATGTAGGGTTAGGAAGATGATTGGTCAAGAAAGTTATAGGTTGGAATGATGGTAAGTTTGGGAGACGGTAAGGTTAGGAAGGTGGCAGAGCTAGGGAGGTGGTAGGGTTAGGACGGAAGTAAGGTTAGGTTGGGAAGGTGGCAAGGTTAGGAACATGGTAAGGTTAGGATAGGAAGGCAATGAGGTAAGTTAGGATGGTGGTAAGGCAGGGATAGTCATGAGATTGGGAAGATGACGAAGTTAGGTTAAGAAGATGGCGAGGTTAGGTTAGGAAGGTGGTTAGGTTAGGTTAGGAAGGTGATAAGGTAAAGTTAGAATATTGATAAGGTAAGGATGGCCAAAAAGTTGGGAATGCGGTAAGGTTGGCAAGGTAGTTAGGTTTGGTTAGGAATGTGGTAAAATTAGGATAGCGACAAGGTTAGGTAGGCTGGAAAAGCAAGGTGAAACTTAAGATAGATGCCCAGCAAGTTTGGAATATGCTAGGAAGGTAATAAAGTCAGGAAGGTATTAAACGTGAAATCTCCTTAGAAAAAAATGATGAATAAACTAGATTGCGCCATATAAGTTGTTGAGAGGATAGGAATACAACTTGTCATAATTAACGACTCATTCTTCTCAAGGTTATGCAGGTACACGGTCGACGAATTTACTTACTGCCTTCTTCCCCTGTGCTATCCTTCATCCCACTATACCGTGCTTAAATCCTTCTCTTCCTTTCTTCCTTCCTTCTCCTGTCCGCTGGTTTTCCCTGCCTCGCCATTACCTCAACACTCATCACTTTTATACTTGATCGTTCTCTCTCTCTCTCTCTCTCTCTCTCTCTCTCTCTCTCTCTCTCTCTCCTATTCCATTATCCCTTCCCTTTCTTACAAGCACTCCTGTATTTCTTCCTCTACTTCGTTTATCATTACCTTTTTATCTTCGTTCTACCTATCTATCCCCTCCCTTCATTTCTGCTTCGGCTATTTACCTATCATCTCATTCTGTCTTTGTCCTTCCCTCCATCACATTTTTCTTCACTTATCACTATCAGTTTTACTCTTCTTTCATTCTGTCTTCTGTCACCTTCAGACATTACCCTTCCTTTTCACATATTCAGTCTCCTTTCCTTCGCTTTTTTCTTCACTCTTTTCCCTGTTCCTACTCTCTTTCTTTCACCTTCAGGCTTCATTTCATCTCACTATATTTCATCTTTCTCCGTTGCTCTTTATTTTGTCTTCTTGTTCTTCAGTTGCTTTTCTTCTTGGTACCATTTTCTTTACTACTTAGTCCCTTCGGCAAGATGGACCGCTCCTATTAAAAAAAAAAAAAATCTAACGGCAAAAATAAATATGGAATGTCATACTTAAGGGGTTAATGGATAATGTTTCTGACACTCTTCGTAAGTCGGAAAAAAAAAAAATCTTCCGGCAGAAAAAACAAAACAGAAAAGCTGTCATGGATCTGAAGCTGGTGAGGAAGCAGGCAAGGTCTATTTGACATCCATGACGGTGACCCTGGACATGATGCGTATGATTTATTGGATTACAGGTTGATGACATCCAGACACAGGAAATGACTGAGATTATGGCGAGGGAGCATTACACGGGCATTATCAGACTGGCACTGACAACCTACCACATCTACCACACGCAAAGGAAGGGTATGGGAGACTGATGGCCGCGTAAATGCAAGGCTAAGACAAGGTTATCACTACACCTGACAACATGAATGGCCAAACAGGTGGATGATGAAGCTGGAAAGTGTGGGGTTTGCATCAGGCTCAACAAGTATTCCCTACATCACAATAGTGTATGTATGAGTCAGTCATTGAGAACCTTCAGTGAAAATAACAACACATGCAACTTTAATGTAGATGACATCATTAACAAAAAAAATAAATAAACGAAATAAAGGAAAATGAAGAAAATACGCATGGTCTGAGAACCAGAATAAATACACTTTATGACTATAATGATGTAAATAACGTTGCAACAAATTATTTTTATACTGTACAAAAAGATAACTAGATCTGATGTGAGAGGTGTAAGGCTGAGAGGAAGATCACGAATAGGATGGATGGACAGTGTGAAGAGAGCGCTGGATGCGAGAGGGATGTCTGTTGAGCAAGGAAGAGTGGCTGTGCGCGACAGAAATAAATGGAGAGAAATTGTGAATAAGTGATGACGCAGCCCTGAGGGGATATTCTCCCGCATTTGGTCTGATCAGCTAGTCAGGTCAGGTGCGGGTAAGGGGATGGGTCTATTATGATGTGGCAGGGATAAACCAGTTCTGCTGTCGGGCCCTGCTGTGGATGTCACTGATTGCATTGCGCAGTTGACCCTTGTGCGGTGTGGTGCGGTGAGGATCTG
Source organism: Coenobita brevimanus (assembly GCF_032717465.1). NCBI lineage: Eukaryota > Metazoa > Arthropoda > Malacostraca > Decapoda > Coenobitidae > Coenobita > Coenobita brevimanus. The sequence goes on along the minus strand of NC_137012.1, from coordinate 19,090,592 downwards.
TCCGTTCTCCCCTTTGGGGCTAAGATGCGAATGAATGTGTTTGAATGGATGAGTAAATGGAGAGTGAGTCGTCCTGTCTCGGCTACCTCCCTTTCCTTGGGGGAAGCAGCCTAGGTATATAGATAGATAGATAGACACTTTCTGCATTTCCAGTTCATAAACACATGTATTGTATGTAAAGAAAAACACTGAGGGGCGCATGTGATCAGCTCTTTTGACGCTGCCACCTCACCAACTCGCCTTTAACGGGAAAAAAGGTCCAAATCATTTTCACTTTCATCTTCCATCCGAACAATATATTGCTTCCTATTACCTCTGTTCTCTCTTATTCCCTGTTCTGTCAATTTTTCACTTCTACCTTCGTTTTTGTCCTAGTCTTTCTCCTCCTCACTCTCCAATCGCCCCCCTGCTCCCCCCCCTCTCTCTCTCTGTCAAATTTCACTGTGCATTCCTCCGCCAGTCTCCTCCCTTCCTCCAGGTCGTTAACAATGGCACTGTAATTACTCTCTCCTCACCGGATGACCTCCTTTCCTTCCTTCCTTTCTTATTTCAGCCTTCACTCATTTTTTGCAGTTTTACGTTTTCCTTCTTCCCCTCCCATTCACCCCCCCCTTTTTTTTTTACGCCTTACATACATCATTAGCTCCTTTCAGCACCTTCCCTCTTCCTTCTCTCTTCACTCTTTTCGTCTACTACCTTACTTCCTCTCTTTTCTTTCTATCCTTCTTCCTTTCTGCTTCCTCCACTGGCTCTCTCCAATCCTTCCTTATGCCTTCATGTAGCTTTTTCTTTCCTGCCTTTTTTTCTTCACCTGTCTCCACCATTACCTCTTTTCCTTCATGATCCATCTTTCCTCCTTCCTTCTTCACGCCTTTTTTTTCCTTCAATTCTTCCTTTCATTCGTTTCCTATCCCACCCTTCTCCCTCCCTTACAGCCCCTCCTCTTTCCCTCCTTTCTTCACTGCTTTACTTTCCTAGCTCCCGTCTTTTCCTTCCATCCTTTCCTACCTCATTTTTCTTTCATCCTGCACTCCTTTCTCTCTTCCTTCACCCCTTCAATCATCTGCTTTTCCTCTCTTCCCCAAGTTCTGCCTTTTCTCCCTTTTCGACCCCACCTTATTCTATCCTAGTCGACACCTCTGCTTCTCTCATTTTTTTTTTCCACTAATCTGTTTTCCTTCGTTTGCGTCTATCTTGTCCTTTTTTTTTCCTCCCTATCCTTCTGTTTTTCCATTCTGCAATGTTTTATTCTCTCCCTACTTGACTCTTCTTACCTTTCTCTCTTTCTGAAACCATCCCTCCTTCCTTCTTTCTGTCCCTTTCCTCCTTATCACGAACTTTTCTCATTCTCTTTCTACACTCTCTTAATACTTTATTCTGAATCTTCTAGTAACTTGATTCATCCGCATCTCAGTAAAACTGATTCCTTCTTGACTTTAGTATTTTTTTTCTTCCTACTTTCCTCATTTCTTCAAATCCCTCCCAATATTCCTCCACGTACACCATATTACACACGCACATTTGTTTTCCTTTACAGTTTGTGAGACATTAAAAAAACATAAAAATAATATAGTACACAAACAATGGAGTATCTGCTTTAATTTTAACTCGGTTCTGTTTCTACTTTCAACGCTGGGTGAGGAGTTTGCACATTGCTCTTTAGTTCCCTTCAGACATAAATCAAGAAATAAAGGCTTAATATCGCTTGCGTGTCACTGGAGTCTTGTTGTAAATAAAATCCCACAAATTATGAAGCATTAACAACAAGGATTTTCTGCCACAATCCTCACAATTATTTCCAACAAAATAAACACTAATCGAGACATCTACTTTCCCTGTCACCATCAAGCCTACCAGCATTAAACCTTAGCCCTACCCACCGTAATTACACCTAGAAATGAAGCAACTAAGACACCCTAGCACGCTGCACACCATCACGCTCAGTAAAAGTAAGCACAGACCAGGCACTTACCTAACTGCTGCCTTTACACATACCAACCTTTCGACAACTACCAACCATTCTCCTCAGCCCTTTCGTTTCACCCTACCCAAGTCCTCATCTACTTTCACTCTCACCATTAGCCCCCACCAACAACAATTAGAGCTACCACAATTACCCACTACCACAACTACCAACATCGGGTACTCACTCCGGCCTTGACTGCCGTGATGATCTCCGCTCTCAGGGCCTCTCTCTTCTTCTTTCTACAAGGGGGGGGGAGGACGTTCAGTTGATGGGAAATTCGCCTATTCACCTGAAGGACTCGATCTATTCACCATCTATTTAGTAGGGGAAAAGCATGAGAAAAGGTCGTGTAATCGTCCACGGTCACAAATAAGCAACCCCTCCGATCCAAGGACGTCCTTAATTTTGTCTTGATAATACGAACTATTTCATTTTAATTTAGGAAAGCGTCTTAGTGGTGAAGATAATTAAAGCAATATATCCCAGGCTGAACAAAACTGTCTGGGAATACATAAATTAAGATAAAAAAAAAAAAACTGTCCTCGGATAGAATGGCTTTGGGTGCTTAGAACTGGTACTAAACATACCAAACTTTAATTTATTCTTTCGATCTATTTAACAACCATTATTACTCACTGCAAGGGTCACACATTCTTATAATTTTGTTTAGCAAAAATCTTCATCTTCAAACAGTTTTCCATGTATATCTAAACCCATTATCACAATCCTTTGTAGAATTTATGACGATGTTCTTTATTAAATTGCAATTTCACATCTGCTAAGCTTACTACTGATGCATTAAACATATTACAACTTTTTCTTTTACCCTACTGTGGTTGCTATTCTTCTTTCTTTTCTCTTTTTTTTTCTTTTTTTCAGCTTTTCTTGGACTGTCTTCTGATGGGACTGATTATAATAACAAGTTCGGCTTAAAAATAAAGACTGTTGTTCCTTGTCACTATTTACTCCACTCCTTCACATTCACATTCCAAGTTGTGAGTTTTCCCGTCATCCCATCCTCACCTTAAAGTCTCACATTTCTTGCTAAATTATCTCCTCTTATCTTCAATGACATTCCCTTTCATGGCTCCCCCTTTCTTTCCGTTTTACTCTTACAGTTTGATTACGTATATTCTAATTTTATTTTTGTTCCTTTCACATGATCTTATATTCAGATTAACGAGAGAAATTAAACTGTGAAATGGGGGATGCTTATAACTCCATCACTACTTTTTACTCTTGCCCTTACCTGACGATTTAGAAGCCTTGACAAGAGTAAACCAAGTAAACACGTCAGCGATTTGAAGGGCTTAACCTCTATTCCCATGAGCTTCATTTTATCCTGAATATATTTAGCTTACTAAGGACTCCTCCCAACTCTTCAGCTAATAACTCTGAGCTACATCATTCGCCTACCAACACGTACTCGCACACGCTATACAGTCATCTATATAATCCCTACATCACATCACTCACCCCTCATCTGTCCCTCACATCAGATATTTATGTAAAAGTTGCAGAAGTTTACGTTGCAGATACATAAAACTGTACGGACTTATTCCCGTTCAATCACATGACATATTGTTTATACTTTACTCTTACTATTTTTACTTTTTCTTTTCAACTCATAAGAGACTTGCTGAAGTGGAGAGGTTTAGTACAGTCTCCCAAAATTCCCTCAATAATACCTCACTCATCCTGATTACAAGTCATTTACATTATACTACAATCATCTATATTATATCAAACTTACAATAGCCTAAACTGTATCACCTTTCTAACACCAATCACCACAAGTAAATCACCCACAGTCACGTAAATAACACCTAAATTATACACAATCACCTAAGCATCTAAATCACAAGCACCTACCACAAAATAATAGCATTAAATTCACACTGATTACCTGTATAATATCCATATCACAAAAACCTAAATACCACTCCAACTGCAAGAAACTCGCCTTAATAACCCATGAATCACCGAGAATCACCCAAATTACCTAAAATCACCTAAATCACCTCAAATTACCTTTCTAAGCCCTACACCCTAAATCACCTATAATCACCAATACCACAAATTACCTTCAATACAAAACCACTTAAACCAAATCACCCATATCACCCCAAATCACATAAATCACTCCAAATCACCTAAACACAAATATCACCAAAATTGCCCCAAATCACCTAAATCACGCCAAATAACCTGAATGACCCTAATCACCTCAATGGACGTACACGACACTCACCTGATAATGACAGCCGAGGCGTCAATCTCCTCGAGGTTCTCCTGGATGTGTGCACGGCTGGCCTTGGCGTCGTGCACCTTCACCTGGCTGGCTGACACCTCCACCTCACCGTCTGCGAGAGCACAGGTGGGTTAGATAGGGAAGGCGAGATGGAAGGGAAGGGAGAGAGGGATGGAGAGACTAGAGAGGGTGAAGGAAGAAGAGACGGAGAGCGTAGAGAGGGTGAGGTAGGAAGTGAGGCAAATTCGAGGGGAAAGAAGAGAGGGATGGGGAGACCAGAAAGGCTGAAGGATGAAAAGATGGGGGAGAATCGAGAGAGTGTGGTAGGAAGAGAGGCAGGATCGAGGGGAATGGAGGGAGGGAGAGAGACTAGAGAGGGCAAAGGAAGAAGAGACAGGGATAACGGAGAGGGTGAGGGAGGAAGAGAGGCACAGGTATGGGAAGGATAGAGATAGTGAGGGAGAAGTAATGGGTGAATGTGGCGAAGAATGATGGAGAGGTTCGACATGGCAAGACAGTGAGGATTGAACTGCTGAAGGTGAGGGAGAAAGAGAGGACTGAAATGGCGTGGGAGGGAAAGATGGAAGAACGACATGTTGAAGGAAGGACGGATCGAAAAATCAAGACATCTGTATCTATATATCTACAGACAGCCAGAGAGATATAAATAAACATAGATATAAGGAATGGCATACGAAATAACATTTAAGATACAGTTTTCGTAATAGAAAGCAAGAAAACCTTTCAAACTAATAAAGAAAATGAGAAATACACGTACCATCATCATAATACTGACGAAATAAAGTTTGCAAATACAAGTGGTGCAGTTACTTCACGGACATTGCAGGTATAAGGCCGAGCAAGTTAAGGCACCAGTTAAAATTCTGCGTCCAGACCCGCCATAATGTGTGGGTTGGCTGATGCTTTACTGTGATTGGAAGGGAGATGTTACTCTACACCCTTGTCACACCAGTCATCCTGCTCAAAATCTGTAAATGCCCTGAGCCAACTGCGCTGACCAAGAGGTAAACTGATGATAAACTGCAATTCTATCACTTCGGGGCCGGAAGAATCATCACAGTTCAAAGTAGGTTATACGCCGCCTTAACCCTTGCGGTACGATGACGCCTTTTTTTTTTTTTTTTTTTACACTTTCTACATCCAGACGATTTCATTCAGTTTATGAGAGACCTCTTACTCTGAAGGAATTTATGAACTTCACACCTCACCCCACTAATTGAAAAAAAATAATAATAATAATCTGAGTAAAATCGCCTGGGCTGGAGGGAGAGAGAGAGAGAGAGAGAGAGAGAGAGAGAGAGAGAGAGAGAGACGTCCACATACTGACGGGGTTAATGAGCCTCGTACAGAAGGCTACCCATCATTACGTCTAGGTCCTCTTAGAATCGGTAGAGAGGCTGCCTGCAGTCCTAATAGACCCAGGTTCGAATCCTGGCTGGGGCAGGGAACAGTTTAGGGATTTGAATTTCATAAAACGCAGACTTTCCTTATCTACCAGATGACCCGCCGACATGTCGTAAAAGTACCCCCGCTAATACCAATACACCAGTCCTGTATGAGACAGCCCTAGCATGTATTCAGTATGGACGGTGGGTGTTAGCGCCGAAGTGGTGACATGTGGGGGTGTAGGAGGACTAATGGACCTTGGGATAGGCTACTGCCCCCGAGATATAGGCCCTGAAGCCATTGCCCAGAGTCGGACGTATAAAAACAAACAAAAAATAAAAATCATCCCAGTTATCAAGAACAATTACGTGTTTCACCTGGAATGGCACAGCAAGGTCAAGGTCAACTGGCGTAATGGCGGGTTCTGGCGTGGGTAGAGGAAGTAAATCGTTTAGTTTTTGTTTTTTGGTGACCCAGCTCGAAATTTTCGGAGGAGAAAAGACCAAGAATATGGTGTTATTAAACGCTGCTGACGTTGAGATAATTAGAGTAAGCAGGATGACATGAAGATACGCTAAATTTCGAACCGTGCTCCAAATACAGATACAAAACAATTAAAAAAAAAAAATGTAAAACGATATAATTCTGAAACGAGAGGAGTTAATTTTACAAACGAAAAGGAATACAAATAAATCAGTAACAAGCAACAAGCCACAAGAAGCAGAACATTGATACGATATGGCAAGGTAAATAATATCACTGCGACTCAGCACACAAACCGATAAATCAGCTGCTGCAAAATTAAGTAAATCCACGCGCAAAGCATTACTGGCAATGGCGAGCAAAGGATGTAACACTATCAACTTACAGATGCGCTTTGTGGTCTTTTGTGGTGTGTCTGTGGCGATGGTGGTGGGTCTCCTGGGTCGACGCTTGGCGGGAACTGCTGCACCTACGACCACCATCACCAGTCACAAACACCCAGTACAGTATTAAACATTTATCTACTAGGATTCCCAACATTACCTGCATCAACCTCTCTTGCCACAAAACAATCAATAAAGTTACTAAGTCTTTGCATGTTCAACTATTTTCGGCGTAGTTTTACAGTGACATCAGTGACACTATATCCCAATTATATGGTGAAGATTAGGCAAATGTTTACAAAACTAGAACACCAGATTAAATACCCCACAAGATCTCGTTTTACCTCCACCAAGGAGGTTATGTTTTAGTCCGCGTTGGTTTGTTTGTCCGTCTGTCAGCAGGACTACTCAAAAGTTATATACGGATTTTGATGAAATAATATGGATATGTCATGGGCCAAAGAAGAAATAATTAAATTTGGGGGTAGATTTGGATCTGGATCCGGAGTATCCCGCACGATATGTCCAAAAGTTCACAATGAATATCAATGAAATTTTGTGGAAGGATCAAGAAAGAATTAATTAAGTTTTGGGGCAGATCCGGATCCTATATCCATGAATCAGGATCCGGGATATCTCAAAAAATTAAGAACGGATTTTGATGAAATTTGTAGGAGTTTGGGCCATGGGCCAAGGAAGAAATTACTAAATTTTGGGGCGGATCCGGATCCAGAGTATCCTGCACAATATCTCCACAAGTTCTCAGTGAATTTCAATGAAATTTTGTGGAACAGTGGGCCATGGACCAAGAAAAAATTGATTAAATGTTGGGGCGGATCCGGAACCGCATCCGTTTTAATGGCAATGGCAATGGCGGAGGTATGCGCTTTCTGAGCGTTTTCCTTTTTTGTTTTTTTTCCGGAAAACTTCACAGAAGTTGGCTGAGAACTGTGCAACGAACTGATGCACGTTGTTGTTTCTTTGGAATCTGGTGTTAAGGCTGGTAAACATTAACTCCAACCTAGCTTCCCCCGCCTTAATGACGAGAACAGAAGCGCATGAATTTCAAGCCGCTTTAGGCATTTACATACCCAAACACCACTTAACCTAACCCATGATCCGTGTCATAAAAGCCTAACCGAGACCATTTCCATTCTTATCCTAAGTCGCCGGTGGAGTCCATCTTCATTCTGATTTCAAATTTGAAAACACGCGACAGACCCACTTCATCCCTCTGATTTGCTGAATCAGAAGCATAATGCACCAACGAAAACAAAAGCATATCGCCTATGACCATAATACACTACCAAAAAACAAAACACACAGCTTTTAATGGACAAAATGTAAGCAAATATAAGATACATATGAGACACCACAATATATCGCTTATTTTTAACTTGCTGAAGAAACGTCACAAACGAGAACATGTGCAAGGAATTCATTTTTTTTTTTTTTTTTTTTAAATAACAGAACGGAGGAAGGAAAAACAAATGGAGAAAAAAAATAATCCATACACCAGATTACTGGTGTCCTCTGTTCATAAAATATCTGTAACAGTTAGACTTGAACAGCTGTAGGTTGAAATTTGGAGGAAAACAACTCTGGGGAAGCGAGTTCCAGAGAGATGCAGTTCGGGGAATGAAAGAATTCTGATAGGCAGAGGTTCTGCAATATGGTTGAGTGACATTCCAGTCATGAGCGCTACCAGATGCCCGTGTAGCACGAGGGTAGGCATGGAGAGGTGGCACCATGGACGCAACTTCGTCTGAGCATTTGCCAAAAAAATATCTGTAAAATAATGCAAGGGAGGCAACATTCCTTCTTACTTGCAGGGAAGGTAGTTTATATGTAATGGCAGGGTTGTTAATGATTCTAACAGCTTTATTCTGAATTTTGTCTAGTTGTCTTAATGCAACCTCTCCACAACCATTCCACAAGGGTGAGCAATATTCAAGCTGAGAGCGCACATGACTCTTATAAATTATAGCTAACTGCTCATCGGCGAAGAAGTTACGGACTCTGTACAATAATCCAAGTTTCTTTGAGGCGGTTTTAGCAAGTGATCTGACATGAGAGGTCCAGCTGAGGGCACTGTTAAGTGAGACACCAAGAATTTCAATACTTTTGGAGATGGGAATATTAGTAGCACTGAAGGTAATGTACGAATCTGGCAATATCTGTCTATTAGTAAACTGTATATATTTAGTTTTACTAGCATTAAAAGAGACAAGGTTGTTTTGTCCCCATTCACTGATTGTAGATAGATCTTGATTTATGGAGATGGCTGTATTGAGTTGAGAGGTAGAGATATTAGACTTTGTAAATGGATGTCTGAGTGTGAATGAACTATGTAGTGTTGAGTCATCTGCATATGAGTGAATGGGATTGTGAGTGACAGATAAAAGATCATTAATATGAACCAGAAATAGGGTTGGCGCCAGAACTGATCCCTGCGGCACGCCGGCATTAATTGAGTGGAAACTCGAATATACATCATCTACTTTTACTCTTATTTTCCTGTCACTAAGATAAGAAGAAATCAAAGGAACAAAAGACGTTAGTCAATAGCAAGGGAGTTTGGACAGCAGGGAACGGTGCCATACTCTGTCGAAAGCTTTAGAGATATCAAGAGCTACTGCATGAGTTTCTCCAAAAAGATCAATTGATTGATGGATGGTATGAGTTAAGAGATTGAGTATGTCAATGGTGGATCTTTCGTGGCGAAAACCGTATTGTCACGTTATTATATTGGAAACTGTGTTTTGTAAACATTATCCGACAATTCCTTGTACCCTATACGGCATTTAAGTCAGTCGAGGTAAATTTTAACCTTTTGACCTCTCAGGAGGCTTCCCAGTGTCGAGTAAAACGATCTGGCATAAGCCAGACTAAAACAGATAGATCGTCAGCCAAAATCACTAGTATTTTTAGTTTTAGTACTTTTCACTGCTTCATATGCACAATTCTCCCCCAGTAACCATTCAGTCTCGCATAACTATACCATTCAACCTCGGGTAATGTGTGGTCGTTAACACAACACATTTCTCCACACCAACAGCACACCACCACCAATATAAACAAGGCGAGGACTTAACAGTGTGGTAAACGAACGGCAGTTGGCCAAATATCTGATCACTATTCCTCTCCTGCAGCCATTCAAACCCTAACATAACCAAATCACCATGGCGCCTGTAACTGGGTGAGTAACACAAATTTCCCCATCCAACGGCACACACCCGATCTAAACAACACGAAGGCCAGGCGGTACGTAAGGCGAGAGTTGATTGGCTAACACCCAGGCCAAATCGTAAATAAATGTATGGATCCAAACACGCCAGTGGGGGGATTCCCTTGCTCACTTGGCCAACACTAAAACCAGGCGTATTTTTTCCGCTGCATTCTTGCTACTTACAGACGATTTTATTCACCTTGAGTCCGCATTATGAAAAGATAATAGCTTGAATCTGAGTATCTTAACATCTTGTAACCTTGCCACCACCTGAAAACATTATTCTACTTATAGAGTCTCACACTTCAGTTTGAAAAGTCTGGAAGGATCAAGTCTATAAGCACAAGTGATATCAAAATGACGTCCCCGGGATGAAGGGGTTAACCACTTAAAGCGAAGACGTATTTTTCCACGCTTTTGTTCAATTTGGGAAATGCCTCTCTTACTGAAAATGATACTGGAGGCTACATCTAACCCCGCCAATTCAAAAAGCATATAATAAGCTGGAAAACAAAGGTAGAAAAGAATAAGAAGGACGTAACTGAAGTGAAGCGGATGATACCACACATAAACGTACAGGTTTAATTTCCGTAGGCAAAGACTTGGCATAAACATATCATTAAATAAACAAACATCTATCTATCTATCTATATACCTAGGCTGCTTCCCCCAAGGAAAGGGAGGTAGCCGAGACAGGACGACACACTCCCCATTTACTCATCCATTCAAACACATTCATTCGCATCTTAGCCCCAAAGGGGAGAACGGACAGATCCTCACCGCACCACACAGCACAAGGGTCAACTGCGCAATGCAATTAGTTAAATCCGCAGCAGGGCCCGACAGCAGAACTGGTTTACCCCTGCCACTTCATAACAGACCCATCCCCTTACCCACACCTGACCTGACTAGCTGATCAGACCAAATGCGGGAGAATATCCCCTCAGAGCTGCGTCATCACTTATTCATTCACAATTTCTCTCCATTCATTTCTGTCACGCACAGCCAGTCTTCCTTGCTCAACAGACATCTCTCTCGCATCCAGCGCTCTCTTCACACTGTCCATCCATCCTATTCGTGGTCTTCCTCTCAGCCTTACACCTCTCACATCAGATCTAGTTATCTTTTTCACCAATCGCTCATTATCCATTCTCTCCATATGCCCAAACCATCGCAACACCCTCTGCTCAACTCTACCAGCCATCTCCCGAACAACTCCAGTTCTCCTTCGCACTTCATCATTTCGCACCCGATCCATACGCGTCACTCCACACATACTCCTCAGACACCTCATCTCCATTACATTCAAACTTTTCCTCTCTGCTACACCCATATTCCATGTTTCAGCCCCATATAACGCAGTCGGTACCACAACACCCTCATACAGCCTTCTCTTTACATCCATTCTAAGCGAACGACATTTAAACACTTTTTTCATTCCTCCCAGCACCTTTCCTACTTCATTTATTCTAAACTTCACTTCTGCATCTATTCTTCCATCCACAGCAACATGTGACCCTAAATATTTAAAACAATCTACCTCCTCAAGCAACTCACCATTCAAAACTATATTCATCCCCCTGCCATCTATCAACCTCGTACACTTCATCACTTTACTCTTATTCTCATTTACTTTCAATTTCCTCCTTTCACACACCCTTCCAAACTCCTCTACCAACTGTCTCAATTATACAAAGCTGTTTTATGTGGACTATGTTAAGAAGTGCGGCTTGGCTCAGAAACAGTGTAGTGTTTTGTTAAGAAATATATGAGTATGCTGTCACCAGCCAGGGAAGTCAAGCAGTCTAGTTTGTGTGTGTGTGTGTGTGTGTGTGTGTGTGTGTGTGTGTGTGTAATGTAGAAACCAAATACAGAAAATTAATGAACATGGAAACAATATCGATTTACCTAACAAAGCCTTATGGATAATTATATATAAATAAATCAATTAAAAAATAGTTAAATAAATTAAATTTTCAAAAGACTGCTTTTCCTAAGAAAAAAAAAAAAAGAAACAATATTGCCACTGCTCAAATTATGTAAGAACCCAATGCGCATATCAAATGCCAAAATGAAATATACCAAATAACAAAATATAACTGTAAAGCAGCTCAACAGGGAAAGCATAACAACTGACGTAAAAATGAAAAAACACGTAGATGTATACACGGAGATGTATTTTTTGTTAGATTATTCTTGCTATCTCCAGACGAATATTCAGATCAGGAGAAACTATTCGAACTAAAGGGCTTAGATATACTCTTTATTAACCCCTTTACGACCGAAAAGCTAAGCTAAATAAAACCGCCTGAAAGTGGCAAGAATGAAATACAAATGACGTCCTAGAGATGGCATGGTTAGGGATCTACGCTTTTCCAGAATATGAAATCATGGAGGGGGAAAATAGTCAAAATCATCAGGGCAACATAAGACGTAAAGAGAACAGAGATGACGACATATAAGTTCGTCCTCCTTAACTTGGCAGAGATTTTCGTCTTTTTGCAGCCTACTCCCTGGGCTTCTGTAGTTGAATAAGGCAAAATTACGGTGCTACATCCTTTCTGCAGCACTTCTTCGTTACTAGCATCATCTTCTAGTGTTCAGCTCCTGTTACGGTTTAGTATACAAGCCACAACGACGGCTCTACATCCATTCTATAGCACATTGTCACTAGACAAATATTTTGATGTTCGTTACAGGTCAGTATTCACGATGAAGAGATGTCAAATTTAACCCATATTAATTTGGTTAGGCCTACAGCATAGACACAAATGTAGATATGAGTACATTGGTCCTAATAACAGACCTGGGTGCTTGTAACAGGTGTACGGCAGGCACAAGTACATTAGCAAGGTACAATTACTGACAATACACCCCACTTTTAGTCCGATTATTATGAAACTTACGTAATGTTCTGAGTCTGCTGGGTTCCAAATAATGAATTCTTGAGTTCCGAATGTCATTGATCAGTCTCGTTATTTATCGTGGATGTGAACCGATTGTTTTGTGTGCAACTGTACAAGGGAGATAAGGACAGTCAACAGTAGAGAGAGAGAGAGAATATACTGAACTTCGTTATTTTGCAAAACGGGACGAAGAACTAGAAACTACTACAATGACTGTGTATTATATTCTCTTACGTTACGCACTGAACGAGGGCATCAATTGTATTTAGTTCTGGCTATTATTTGTTTTATTCAACTTCCTACAGACTTTCCGGGTTGGCTGGGTTTACTAAGATCGTCATTAACCCCTTTACAACGAGGATTTTCCCCAAACCTAACGACAAGAATATAAGAAAAAATACGGTACCTTAAAAGGGTGAGTTAATTCAAGGGTACGTAAGAGTGTCGATAGTTCCTTCGGTTAATGTACAGGTGCGGACATACATAATGATCCACTCCACGATTAGTAACGAGAATAAACACTGACTTCCTACATTCACTTAAGCGATCGATGACGCACAACAAACTTTTCACAATATTATGTAAGAGTTTCGTAAGTATTTGATTGCCCGGTTATAAAAAACGACTCGTAACTCCCATCCCTATCTCTTGAAAGGAGGTTGGTGGAATGGTGGACTGTGGAAAGGGGACAACTTTAGTCTGCAGTTCACCGGGTTTACGTCCAGTTGAGGCTTTGGGAACAACAACAACAACAACAACAACACACCACTCACTTCACTCTCACTGCTGTTCCGCGAGTAACTTCGGTAACGACTAAACGACAGGGTGGAAGGCCGAGTTGTTTTCCTCTCATCCTCCTCCTTGTCCTCTTCCTCCTCCAGCCTCCTGCTCCTCCTCAGTCTCCTCCGGGCGAAGATCTCCTCATAGCGGGGGTCTGTCGTCTCCTCCTCCTCTTGTCTCCTCCTCCATCTTCTAATCCCAACTTCACTGCCGACATTCTCGTCTCCACTTTTATCGTTCATTTTACTACTCCGCGACTCCTCTTTTCCCTCAATTGTGTCTCCATCGTTTCTCGTTCTCCTCCACCTTATTCGTGTCTCCTCCGCCTCTTCTTTCTTCCTCTCCCCTTCTTTCTTTTCCTCCTCCAGTCGTTGGCTTCTCCTCTTCCTCCTCTCCGCAACCAGCTCTTCGAATTTCTTCAAAAGTTGAAGTTTTGGTAACATGGGGGTAGGGGGGTTTTCAAGAATACTCCCCCAGTATCCCTGCTTGTCGTTAAAGGCGACTAAAAGTGTTGGCGGAGGGTTAGTGCCCCTCCCCGGAAAACAACCAACTAAAAAAACAAACAAGAAGCCTCGGACAAGGACTGACCAAACGATGACGACCCAGGACCGGACAAAGGACTTGGTAATGAGTACATGGAATGTAAGAGGAGCGAATGATGAGGTGAAAGAGAGAGAGATTGTCCAGGTGCTTGAGGGTGCGAAAGTGGATGTATGTGGAATAACTGAAACAAAATGGAGAGGAGAAAGTGTGAGAGAATGGGAGTATGGATGGGGTATATGTGCAGGAGTAGGTGAGAATGAGAGGGCAAAGGAAGGAGTATGTATAGTTGTGAGTAAAAGATGGAAGAGGAGCATAAGACAGTATGGATCAGTTGGGTCAAGGATTGTGTGGGTAAAGTTGAAAGTTGGAATACAAATGTGGGCGATTGTGTGTGTGTATGCACCAACGCAAGATCGTGCTAGAAGAGTGAGAGAAGAGTTCTGGACAAATGTGGAAGTGTGCATGGAAAAGTTTGGAAGGAATGAGAGTGTGTTTTTGACTGGTGATATGAATGGTAAAGTTGGAAATGTGAAGGTGGATGGAATAGTTGGTGAGTGGGGTGTGCCTGCTGAGATAGATGAGAATGGGAGTGCGTTAGTGGACATTTGTGCTGGGAGGGGGTTGGTGATAGCCAATACCCTCTTCAGGCATATAATGATCCACAGGTATACATGGCGAGTGATGAGAAGGGTGGGTGGTGAACTGAATGAAAGGAAGGCAATGATTGATTATGTGTGTGTGGATGAAAGGATGCGAAGATGTGTAAAGGATGCAAGAGTGTATAGAGGCTGGGGGAGTGGACTTTCTGACCACTACTTGGTGATGGCCAGAATTAGAATGCAAGTAAGATGGAGGAATAGAAGAAGGGAAAGACGAGAGGAAGGAGTAGTTGCAAGGAGAGTGGAAAGGTTACACGAGGATGAGAAAAAGGCAGAGTATAAGAGAGAAGTGGAGGAACGATTGGGCAAATATGAATTGGAGCAGATGGGAGACGTGGAAGGTATGTGTAAGATATTTACAGAAGAAATATGTGCAGCATGTGATGTGGTGTGTGGAAGGAAGAGAAGACGGAGGGGGGTGCAAGGAACAGCGTGGTGGACTGAAGAGGTGAAACAGGCTGTGGCACAAAAGAAGAAAGCATACAATGAATGGATGAGAAATAGGGGCGTGGAAGAAGTTGAGAGGCGGAAGAGAGAGTTATATGTGGAAAGAAAGAGAGAGGTGAAAAGATTAGTAAGAGAGAGTAAGAAGAGAGTGGATGAAGAATTTGGAAAGAATTTGAGTGTAAAGTGGAGGGACTGTAAGAAAATGTTCTGGAGAGAAGTGAAAAGGGTAAGACAGGGTGCAAGTGAAGTTAGCAGGGGAGTGAAAGATAAAAATGGTAGATTACTAGTGGAGAAGGGAGAAAAAGTGAGCAGTTGGAGAGAACACTTTAAGGACTTGTTGAACGTAGAGGATGGAAGTAATGCGAGTATAAGTGGCTGGGGAATGGCTGGGAGAAGGAGGGAGGTGAGAAGACAGGAAGAAATCAGTAGGATAGAAGTTGTGGAAGCAATGAAGAAAGTTAAATCGGGGAAAGACCCAGGAATTGATGGAGTGTGTGGTGAAATGCTGAAGCATGGGGGAGAGATAGTAGTAGAATGGATGTGGAAGATGTGCAGATTGGCCTGGGAGGAAGGTAGAGTCCCGGAGGATTGGAAGTCAGGTATAATTATTCCCTTGTACAAAGGAAAAGGTGAAAAAAAAGTGTGTGGTAATCATAGGGGCATTTGTCTTCTTAGTATAATAGGAAAAGTGTATGGTAGGATACTTATAGACAGAGTTAGAGAAAGAACAGAGAAATTAGTTGGAGAAGAACAGGGAGGCTTTAGGAAGGGAAGAGGTTGTGTAGATCAGATATTCATTCTTAGATCTTTAGTGGAAAAGTTTCTAGAGAAGGGAAAGAAGTTGTATGCGGCTTTCTTGGATTTGGAGAAAGCATATGACAGGGTGGATAGACAAGGATTGTGGAAAGTGTTAAGAATATATGGAGTAGATGGGAAGTTGTTGAATGCTGTAAGAGTATGTACGATGGTGCGAAGGCTGCAGTGCGTGTGGATGGTGAACTAAGTGAATATTTCTCTTTGAAAGTTGGTTTGAAACAGGGATGTGTCATGTCTCCATGGTTCTTCAATCTGTACGTGGATGGGGTAATAAAAGAGGTACAAGGTAGGGTAGTGGATGTTGGGGTGGCCCTGGTGAGAGAGGATAGTGTTTGGAAACTCCCTGTACTGTTGTTTGCAGATGATACTGTGTTGTTGAATGAAGACAAAGGGGAGCTGCAAGGCTTGGTGGATGAGTTTGGGAGAGTGTGTAAGAAACGGAATCTAAAGGTGAATGTAGGGAAGAGTAAAGTGATGGTCTTTGAGAGAGGTGAAGTTAGTGAATGTACAGCGAGGTTGGATGGTGAGGAATTGGAAAATGTGAGTACGTTTAAGTACTTGGGTAGTGTGATGAGTAAGGATGGAGGTTTGGAGGGTGAAGTGCTTGAAAGGGTACAGCAGGGAAGAAAGGTTGCTGGTTCTTTGAAAGCAGTGATAAGAAACAGCGAAGTGAGCATGGAAGTGAAAAAGTTACTACATGACAGTATTGTGATACCAACTCTAACGTACGGAAGTGAAGCTTGGACATTGTTGGAAGGACACAAGTCAAGAGTAAGAGCAGTGGAAATGAGTTATTTAAGAGGAGCCTGTGGAGTCATGTGGAGAGACAGGCTGACGAATGAGGATATAAAGGAGCGTTGTGGTGTGGATGTGGATGTGATAGGAAGCATTATGAGGAACACACTGAGGTGGTTTGGCCATGTGGAGAGGATGGAGGGTGAAAGACTGACGAAGAGAGTGTATGTGAGTGAGGTGGAGGGGGGAAGAGGGAGGGGGAGGCTGAGGATGAGATGGAGGGATGGGGTGGAGAGGTATATGAGAGAGGGGGGTGTGAGTTGGGAGCAGGGCAGTGAAATGGCGGGGGACAGGGCGACTTGGAGGCGATTTGTTTGTGGCCACCCCAAAAGGGATTGAGGCGTCTGGCAATAGATAGATAGATAGGTATATTTCTGAGTCATCTTGGTTTTCAATTTCACTTTCCCTCCTCCTCCTCCTCACCACTCCCTCTCCTTCCTTCTCAGAGTAGATACTTTTGCCTTTCATCACTCTGTTCCCCATTAGGTAAGGAGTCAGCACTTTGTTTCGCTCTTTTCTCCATTGACACTTTATCATCACACTTAACTCCCTCGTCTCTCAGCACCTCAGAAATGGAATGATCAACACGTTCTTCCCACTGTTTACATCATTTAGCACTTCGTTATTAGGTGTATCAGCCCCATTTCCTCCAACTTCTCCGTTTATCAGGGTTGTAGGTATACCAGCAACAGCATTTCTACCTTCACCTTTCTTTACAGTCTCTCTTTGATCAGTTACACTTGCACTCCTATTTCCCGTTTCATCGAATTCTCTTCCACCAGTTTCCTTTCCCTCTCTTTCATCCGCTTCTTTCCCTCCTTCCTTCCTTTCCTCTGTTTCCTTATTTCTTTCCTCCCCTCCTTCGTCGACTTCTACACTCTCCCCACCCCGCAGCTGAAAAAGCTCGTTCACTCTCCTCAGCCTCTCTAGGGCAACTTGGCTCATTCCTTGGTAAGACGGGGTGGCATCCTCTTCCTAATTGCCCCATATGTCATTCTGGTCGAGGGTGTTGTTCTCAGTGGTAAGCTGATAGTCTGCTGCTTGCTCTGTGGCAGCGTCGTGGCAGCATGGCGAAGTGGCGTCCTGGTGGCTTTCGTTATTCTCGGCTATGGTGTGGTTGTGGGAATATGAAAAAGGACCGTGGTTGTGGTCGGTTGTGACTGTTGCTTGTGGTATGGTCCTTGTTGTGGTACTTTTCATCTGTGGTAGCCTGGTGGAGATCTTGGCGCGAGGCAGAATGGTTGTGGCAGGTGTTGTCAGATGTGGTTCGGTGGTGTTCAGTGTTGTGGTAGGGGGCAGTTGTGGCAGAGTGGCTGTGACAGGAGGCCTCGCATGTGGCAGAGGTGTGGTGGGCTGTGGTTGTGGTGGTGTGGTGGTGGTCAAGCGCGGTGGTGGAGTGGCTGTGGTTGACGTTACTTCTTGGCCACTCCATCGCCTCGCATTCTCCACCAAGATTGTGATGCTCTGACTCTGCTCTCTTGCGTTCCTCTCGCCTCTTCCTCCTTTTTTCTCTTCTTTCCTCTTTGCTTTCTTCTCTCTTCTTGTCTTCATGTCCTTTTTTATTTTCTTCCGTGCCATCCTCTTTCCTTTCGTCCGCCTGTGTTATCACTCTAGTCTTATCTTTATCTTCTTTTTCTCTCTGTGGTCCTTCATTTTTCTCAGCTTCCGCCCTTAGCTGCCTTCTCCTTTCCTTCTCTTCACGTCTTCTCCTCTTCCTTTGCCTTTTCTTCTCTTTCCTCTTTCCCTCCAGTTCCTTCAGCTCCTATATTTCTTCCTGGGTCATTGAGGACGCGTTGGCCCTCTTTAGCTCGACGCCAGAATCTGGATTAATGAGGGTCGAACACCTTTGGGGCCTCTCGATAATTCACAGCGTCCCAAAGTCACCCTCGGCACCCTCGGGACTCAATCTTCGAGGATCAGGCCGAGTTTTATCTTCAACCTCGACGTTGGCCTCGATCTTAATCTTGTTTTCACTTGCAGCCTCTACCAAAGCCTTAACATCGGGTCCCACTGTTTTGTTTTCCTGTATGGCCTCTTCCCTGACAGTCAATCTTCGTGGATCAGGTTCAGTTTTATCTTCTTCAGCCTCCGCTTTGCCCTCGACCTTTACCTTCTTTTCACCTTCGACCAAAACTCCAGTATCGTGTTCGACTGCTTTGTTTTCGAGTATGACCTCCTCCTTGATAGTTTTACCCTCCAGCACTTTCACAGACTTGACGGTCCTCTGCTCAGCCGTATCTTCCTCCTGAAGTAAATCATCTTCATGATTCTTGGACACCGCCTCTTACTTGTCAGCTATTGATATTTTTTCATTCTGATTCACTGATACTTCTCCACTTTGCTGAATCAGTGACATGCTTGCACCCTCAGCCTTTTCCTTGGTCACTTCCTCTTTAAGAACCATTTCTTCCTCTACTTCCTTACGCTTCACCAACACTTCATCCCCATCCCTCACCGGTATCTCTACATATCCCTTTCTACTTCCCTCTCCTTTTTGATCCTCTCCTCTTCCTGGGCTTTGATTGTCTCATTCTCATCCTTCAGTTTTCTCTTCTCATCGTTTGCTATTTTATCTTTCGCTTCCTTCTCCCCTTCAATCCTCTCTCCCTGCTTTGGTGCCAACTCTCTATTTTCATCGTTTAGGTTTTCCCCTTCTCTTTCTTCTTGTTTTGTTTCTGCTGTAATTTCCTCTACTTTAAGTACCGCCGGAGCCAGGTGTTCTCCCTAGTTTGCACTCACAGTTGTTGTAGTTTCCTTATTACCCTTGTTTTCACTCTTCCTCTCGTGTCCTGTGAAATGAGACTCAACAATAGTTACGTCTTCATCTCTCATTACCTCACTAGTCCCTGTCTCCTCTATTTTGCGCCCCAAATCGTGGGAGTGGTCGAGGGGGGAGGCACAAGGATCATCTGGGGCAATGAAACACCCGGCCGTCTCGTCTTTATACAGAATGACATAATCAGAGTCATCAAGGTCCGGCTGTCCACCTTCCACCTGTGAGGTCCTGTTTCCCTCCTGCACTGAGGGACCTACAGGCCCGTGGGTGGTATTACCAACAACATCGAGAGTTATGTGTGTAGTTTTATCAATTACATCAGCAGTGTCGGTTTTCAAGTCTTCTTTTGGGTCATCATTACTCGCTGGCACAATAAGGAATTCGTCCTCTGTGTTTATTATCTGGCATGATGAGGGCTGCTGTGCCACATCCTCATCCTCGCTGCCATCTTTCTTACTCATCTCTTCTGCCTGACCTTCTGTGGGTACAAGGTCAAAGGTCAAGATGGTCGTCTCGTCTACTGTGCCTTCAGGAACCAGAAATGATTCGTCTTGTGTATCACTCGGTTCCTGCCTCGAAGCATCTCTGCTATCACTCTTATTCGCTTTTCGCCGATTTCGCCTCTTGTTCTTCCTAGACTTGGGGTTTTGACTTGTGGCTTGTACTGGGTGTCACCGGGGGTCTTACTGGGGATTTGGCCATCATGTGCTGTCTTGGGTGGGTGGGTGTTGGCTGCAGTGGGTGGGGAGGTGGGGCCCTGGGTTGTGGCAGGCAGGTGGTTGGTAGTGGGCAGCTGGCACTGAATATTAGCAGGAAACTGGCTGTTGTTATGGGTGTCTGAGAGAGGATGATGTTGATGGCTTATATTTGGGTGTGGCTGGGTGTTGTTATAGGCAGCAGGATGTGGCTGGGTGTTGTTATAGGCAGCAGGGTGTGGCTGGGTGTTGCTATGTGTGCTTGGATGTAACTGAGCGTTATCATGAGTGGCGGGCTGTGGTGGGGCGTTGACGTGGGTAGGTCAGATGCTAAACTGCGAACCTGAGAGCTTGTGTGGACAGAAGATGGTGGGTAGGCAGTGATAGGAGGCGGAGGAGGATAACTTGGACCTGCTATGCCCGGAAAGTCTTGCTCAGTCAACACAAAATCTGCTTCATGGCCAGTGCTGTACCCACTCTCCCTGCCCCATCCTGACTCAAGCGATGGTGGTCTATCAGGCGGATGACCAGACCTCCCTCGACGTCGAACTACAGTGAATCCGTTTCCATCCCACGCTGTCGATCCGTGAGACTGGAGATATTGAGTAGGAGGATACTGGGGCTGAGGATACTGAGGGGCGTGGACTTGAGACTGGTGATACTGTGGTGGAGTATGAGTCTGAGGGTGACACTGATTTTGGAGAGGAACCTGTTGGAAATGAGGTGGGCCGTAATTTGACTGAGGATGGTACGAGGTATGGTTCTGTGGCTGGTTGTGGTTTTGGTACTGATTCTGAGGCTGATTATTCTTCTGATCCTGATTCTGTGGTTGATTCTGGAGTTGGCTGTTGTTCCGGTACTGGTTGTGTGGTTGATTGTGGCTGCGGTACTGACTCTGAACTTGGGTGTAATTATTCTGGAATTGAGACTGGGAACCCTGGGATCTTGGGAGCGAGTGCGAGTGCTGCTGTGGTTTGGGTGCGGGGCTCGGGAACCGTGTTAAGGCTCTGTTTCGATCGCGGTGCTGATGAGTCGTGGGGACTTTTGCTGTCGCTTAAGCCTCCCTTAGCCTCCTGCTCACGCCCACCGTCACACCCACGCCCGCGACCGCAACCCTTATCCTGCCCATACCCTTCGTCCCTCTCACTCTCTTGCCTGTGAGTGGGATGGGTGGGAACCTGGGCTCTCTCCTGGGAGACACTCACGGGGTCTGGTTGATGAGTGGGAGGAATGTGGGCGAAGGGTTGCCTGAGTGGGCGTGGGGGCGGGGTGGGAGAATGGGTGGCCACATTACCTCCATCTGCTGCTGCTGCTGCTCCTGGGCTTGCTGCTGCTGCTGCTACTGCTGGTGACTGTGTGGAGGTGGGTGAATCATCCTGGGCCTCTGTGGTCTTGTTGTTACCTTACAAAGCCCGCGTCACAACATCACCAAACAGCCTGACCCAGCCCTTCATGGTGGTGGGTGAAGGATTTTTTATATTGCTGGGTTTATGAGGGTGGCTTTGTAATGGGCACGGGTGGATGGCACACCTGTCGCCCTCACTCCCCCCGGACAACTGCCTCCACTAGTGCCTCCTCAGTGCCACTATACACCAGGCACTCAGCCAAACCAGTTGTCTATCACTCTCTCCAATTTCTCTCTCCTCTCACTTTTTGTCTCCCTTTCTCCCTTACATCTCAAAGGCTTTCGATCGAGTCTGGCATAAATCTTTAATTTCTAAATTGCCCTCTTACAGTTTCTATCCTTCTATCTGTGCCTTCATCTCTAGCTTCCTTTCTGGTCGTTCTATAGCCGCTGTTGTAGACGGCCATTATTTGATCTAGATCTATCAACATTGGTGTTCCTCAGGACTCTGTCCTATCACCAACTCTCTTCCTTTCATTCATCAATGATCTAAGCTGTACATCTAACCCTATCCACTCATACACTGATGACTCCACCCTTCATCTTTCCATTCGGTTCCTGCAACGTCCATCTCAGCAGTTACTTCAACAAACAAGGGATGAGGCTATGGCACACCTAATGTCTGACTTGGCTCGCATCTCTGACTGGGGTAAAAATAATCTGGTTGTTTTTAATGCATCAAAGACTCAGTTTTTACACCTATCAACCCGACAAAATCTTCCACAGGTATAACTAATGTTTAATAATATTCAGCTTAATCCTGCATCATCCTTGAACATGCTTGGGGTTTCATTTACTCTGGACTTATCTTGGAAAGATCATATTACATCACTTGTAAAATCTGCTTCCAAGAGATTAGGTGGGCTAAGCCGACTCCTTTCCTTCTTTATTCTTGCACAATTGTTGACTCTGTACAGGGGTTTTATCCACCCCTGTGTGGAGTACAACTCTCAAGTGTGGGGAGGCTCTCCACATACAGCTCTTCTCAATAGGCTGGAGTCAAAGGCTTTTCGTCTCATCAACTCTCCTCCTCTTACTGGCTCCCTTCAACCTCTGTCTCATTGCCGCATTGTTGCATCTTTATCTCTTTTCTATCGCTACTTCAATGGTCACTGCTCCACTGAACTGTGTGCATGCATTCCTCCACCTCTACGATGGGCGCGTAGCATCCATTTAGCAGGAAACTCTCGTCCCTTCTCTATTCAACTCTCCAATGCAAGAGTTAACCGTTACTCCCAGTCCTTCATTTATGCAACAGGTCAACTCTGGAACTGTCCTCCTCTGTCCGTGTTTCCTGCTTCCTATGATCTCCAGTCTTTCAAACGCAGTGTGTCCAGGCATCTCGAAATGATCGGATCTTGAATTTGGCTCTCTCTTGTATTTTGTTTTTCTCTTGGAAGGAACAATAATTGCGGGCTTGCTGGCTTTGATTCCTTCTTGTTTGCATTAAAAAAAAAAAACTCCACTTTGGAATGTTTTCTCTCATTCTCTCTAAAGGCCTCTACATGTCACCTGACCCCCTCACCCCCACCCCCCACCCCACACAGCATTCCCATTTCTTGTGTCAGAAAATGCAGAATGTGAGGTGTTATTTGATCTGGGTTTGTGTCTTTCTGTCCTTACGTAATTTCCCCTATTGTCCCCATCCCCCACCATCCTTGCCTCACTCCTCCACCTCACTACCTCATTCTTACCATCCCCCTACTGAACTCTTACTTCCCTGCCTGACCCCCCGTCCCCTCTGTTTATTCCTACATCCTCTCACTGTCTTACTCCTACTTCACCCCAGCCTAACACCTCACCTCACTTCTAGCGCCCCCTGCCTCACTCCAACCTTCTCTACCATCCCCCTGTCAAACACCCTCCCCCTCCCAGTACTGCACCGTTTTTCTAATCCCCTCCTCTACCTCACTCCTACCTCATTCTGCCTTACTCTTGCCGCACCCCACCCCTTCTACTCGTACCTACCATTGCCCTCCCTGCCTCACTCCAACCCCCTCCCTATCTCACTCTTACATCACTTCTACCCCTTTCAACATCACTCTACCTTCCCTCTGCTTCACTCTTTCCTTCCCCCTTGTCCCCCGTTAACTCTCCCCCTCCCCTGCCTCTCTTACCCCCTCCCTTGCCTAAGCCCAACCAATCCATGCCTCCCGTAGCCTATGGCTAAGTGTACTTGTGCCATTTCCTACACCCTCAACCTAAATCCTGCCACTCCCCTGACTGCCTCTACCCTGTCATACCACACCATACCTCTACCCTGCCAAACCCTACCCTACTGTCACATCCAACATCCTAAACCAACACACCCTATTCCCATCCTGCCGTAGCCCACCCTACAATGCCCTGCCCCGACCTATCCTGCAAAATATCATCCCCTACCCTGCCCCAACCCAGTCACACTCAACTCTAAAATACCATGTAGCACCCTAGCCCCATTGTATCATATCTCACCTGCACTGCTGTATCCTCCTCCAACCCCATCACATTCAAATCCTACCCTGTTTCACCTTACCCCTACCCTGCCACACCCTTCATTACGTTGCTAAACCCTATCTCTACCCGGCCATACCATACCCCATCTCTGCCGTCTGCACAGCCCCAATTATCTTCCCTCTTTCTCTGCTTTGTTCCTGCCTCCACACGTTCCTTAACCTACACTGCATCTTCTCTGCCTAAGTCGTGCCGTATGGTTTTACAAATATCTGCCTCGTCCTCTCCCACCTACTCTTCTTTGGCTTCTACATATTCTGCCTAAATTTGTGCATTTCAAAACCCTGCCTACCTTTCTTCAATCCTTCCGTTCCTTTAACCTTTATAAATCATACCTACAATTACAAATTCTCCCTACCATAAGCTTCAATCGACAAAGTCTGCCTAAACTTTTATCTTTACAAATCTTGCTTACCCTGACCAATCATGCTTACCCTAGCATATCCCACCTACACATCTCTTACTAATCCTAACAACCCTTCTTCCAACCCACCTCCAACCCTTCTTACAACCCATCTAATCCTCTTCCAGCCTGCCAATCCTTCTTCCAACCCACCTACCCACCCTCTTCTTCGTCTCCCAGTCCTACCTACCTTCCTTTAATCTATACTACACATCCTTTCAAACCCACATATCCTTCTCCTTCTTACCCTACCTGCCATATTCCTCTCTCAAATTAACCTGTACCCTTCACTCTGTAAGTACCCCCACCTCTTTCTCTCTCTCTTTCTCTCTCTCTTAAATGCCTAAACATAATTCTGGGTACACTCTAGCCACCTAAGCTCATATCATGGTCTATCTATATTTTTTTAACAATTTGGTCAGTTACTGCTTGATGCTTGCTTCCTTATGGCAGCTCTTCTTGGGATCTAAATATAGTGGAGTCGTCGTCACCATCCCTTTCACCTCACCTGCCCCACATATGTCTGTAATCACTTTATAATTATCCAACTGCCCCTCCCTTCATCCCTCCCTCCCTGAAGCACATACCTCTACGATATTCTGTCTAGTTTCAACAGTTCCCAGCTCTACACTTACACCTCTACCTGTCTGTTTATCTGTCTATTTATCAGTCTATCCACCTATCTATCAACTACCTGGAGCCCAATTCTATGAAGAGTAAATCCGAAAAATTACCTATAAACATTTTACCCCTACTCACTAACACCTCCTCTTCCCACAACACACCAATCTCTCAGTCTACCTCCCACGACAAACCACCCTCCATCACATACTCCCCTTCTACCCCTCCCACATCCCCCCACTTTGCGGTTAGTCTAGTCTTCTCCCCACTATTACATCCTTAAGACGTTCCTTTCACTGGCGTCTATTATGCTTTACTCTTGATACCACCAGCCGACTTTACTCAAATTAAGAAAGAACTCTGGTAATGATGGAATTGGAAACAAATTACACTAATTCTTTCAACCTCGAAGATTCTGCGGTATCCTGAATAAAATCGTCTATCAAAACTAATTAAAGAACAAACGCATTCACTGACCGTGTAAAATCCATCGTGCCAAGGAACCATGAACTGTGTGTGTGTGTGTGTGTGTGTGTGTGTGTGTGTGTGTGTGTGTGTGTGTCGGGGAGGGGAGTTCATGAAAGTATACTCTGAAAACGGGCACTGTAAGACAAATAAACAGTCTGATATAATGAAGGTTTCCAAAGTGTTCTCCGGCAACAACATAATCTCCCATTGCTCATATTTACACCGGCGTCGTAATGAAACAAGTATTAGTCAGACTTTGGCTGGCTGTTCGGTAGCAAGAGAGAGAGATTCGCAGCCGACGATGGAAAATTAAAACCTTCTCACCCCCAGTTTCCTCTGTCTGTCTACTAATTTCATTTCTCCCACAAGCTCCACTCCCACCCTCTTCCACCCCATCCACTGCCAGTCCACTCCACCCCGCCCCACTCTTACATCGCCCCGCTAACCTTGTATACAAACATCTGACACTGTTTTTCCCTCTTAAATTGTCGGTGTCTTGGACAGTTGGCACAACAGACATTAACCCCATAAATCTGGTGCTCTCTCTCTCTCTCTCTCTCTCTCTCTCTCTCTCTCTCTCTCAGCTTTCCTTTGCTTTGCTTATCAGCTTCAAAGAGTTAGATACAGCCTTCGTTAACAACTTTGCTACAAGAGATCTCGCCTTATGATGAAATAAAATCGTCTGGAGGTAGCCTGATTGAAATTAAAACAACGCCATCGTGTTGAAGGAGATACATTTCCTTTGGTATCTGAAACATTTGTCTTGATCCCGTTGCAAGTAAACACGCTTCCGTCATAATCTAGGTACGGACAAACTGTCTGATCATGAGTTTCTCCATAATATTCACCGTTTTTCGCATTGCGTTGAATCACCACCTTCACCGACACTCCTAAAAGCAATGTAAACATTCCCCGTTTTCTTTTCGTCGCGTGCTGTACCGTTCTCTCTCAGTTAGCCATATAATAGGGGGAACTGTTTTGAACTCCAATAACAACTACTGTACACCTTCACTTTCCTGCATGGCCTTCAGGGATAACGTTCCCAGTGTTATGGGACTTGAACAGAATAGTAAATAAAGAAACTAATTAAAATGAATAAAAACTAATATTTCTTCTACAGTCCATGAACCACAGTAGGCTACAGTTGCCTTATTAATTTACATGTTTGTGCTAATAAATTTATATGATTTTCCTTACATTACACATTACAAAAAAAAAAAAAAAATCTATTATAGGTGGGTCGGACATCATTTAAAAAAAATGTCGTAGCTGAAGACTGCCATAACAACAATAATAATAATAATCAGAGAGCAATCACAGAGCGCATACCTTCGTCAATACCATTGCCATTAAAAAGACTCAGGATCAGGATCCGTGGAGATAGGATCCGGACCCGGATCCGGATCCGCCCTCAAGTTAATCAATTATTTCTTGACTCATGGCCCACCCTTTCCAAAACTTTCATTGAAATTCATTGAGAACTTTTGGAGATATTGTGAGGGATACTCTGGATCCGCATCCGGATCCACTCCAAAATTTCATTTCTTGCTTAGCCTTTGCCTCACCCTTCCTAAAAATTTCATTGAAATTCATTGAGAACTTCTGGATATATCGTCTGGACAAACAGACAGACAGACATAGGTGAATACATAACCTCCTCCAACTTCGATGGCGGAGGTAATAATAGCAGAAATAAAATACCCGCCGCCGCCGGA
This sequence comes from Coenobita brevimanus, assembly GCF_032717465.1. Lineage (NCBI taxonomy): Eukaryota > Metazoa > Arthropoda > Malacostraca > Decapoda > Coenobitidae > Coenobita > Coenobita brevimanus. Next base: position 19,063,351 of record NC_137012.1, on the reverse strand, counting down.
CCACCCACCCCGCCACCCCCACCCCACCACCACGCCACCACCACATCGCCACCCCAGTAGGACACCACGGCGTTGTTATTTACCCGCAAAAATAGTGTCACCGGGACACTCCTGTCCAGAGTCCCTCTTCCCCCAACTGTCCCAACACCAGGTAAGCGGGAAGGGACAACGACCCTGCGAGCGGGGCAGCTTTCACCAGGTTCGGGGCGGGACTGATCCAGAGTCAGTCCCAGGCAACACCGCGGTACGGCCACCGTACATACCGGGGAAGGAGTGGTCACTGTACACCCTTCAGTTATTTTCCCTCTGTGACACCGCCATTAAGAATATATGGAGTGGAGGGGAAATTGTTGAGTGCTGTGAAGAGTATGTACGAGGGAGCTAGGGCTACGGTGCGAGTGGATGGTGAGCTGAGTGAGTTCTTTGATCTCAATGTGGGACTGAAACAGGGGTGTGTGATGTCTCCATGGCTGTTTAATATATATATGGATGGGGTTGTAAAGGAGGTGCAAGGTAGGGCAGTGGATGTGGGGCTGGCCCTAATGAATGAGGGTGAGATTTGGAAGCTTCCGGTGTTGCTGTTTGCTGATGATACAGTATTGTTGAGTGAAGATGAATGGGAGTTGCAAGGTTTGATGAATGAATTTGGGACAGTGTGTAGGAGGAGGAAGCTGAAAGTTAATGTAAACAATAGTAAAGTTATGGTGTTTGAGAGGAATGAAGTCACAGTGTGCAGTGAGGTTGGATGGTGAGGATATGGAGAATGTGAGTGCATTCAAGTACTTGGGTAGTGTGATGAGTAAGGATGGAACTTTGGGGGATGAAGTACGTGAAAGGGTACAGCAGGGAAGGAAGGTTGTTGGTACACTGAAAGCAGTGATGAGAAATAGGGAGGTGAGTATGGAAGTTAAGAAGTCACTGCATGATGGTATTGTGATCCCTACCCTGACGTATGGAAGCGAGGCGTGGACCTTGCAAGAGGGGAACAAGTCAAGAGTGAGAGCAGTGGAAATGAGTTACTTGAGAGGAGCATGTGAAGTGACGTGGAGGGACAGGTTGACGAATGAAGAAGTGAAGGAACGTTGTGGGGTAGATGTGGATGTGGTTGAGAAGATTAGGAGAAATACATTGAGGTGGTTTGGACATGTGGAGAGAATGGAGAATGAAAGACTGACTAAGAGGGTGTATGTAGGTGAGGTGGAGGGAGGGAGAGGGAGGGGTAGACTGAGGATGAGGTGGAGGGATGGAGTTGAGAGGTATATGAGGGAGGGGGGGTGAGTTGGGGGAGGGTAGTCAAATGGTGGGTGACAGAGTGACTTGGAGGCGTTTTGTCTGCGGCCACCCTTTGCGGGATTAGGGCGTCGGGCTATAGATAGATAGATAGATAGACACCGCCATCACGGCCACCGTACATGAGGGGGAAGGAGCGGCCACCTTACGCCCTTCAGTCACAGCCACCTCTGGGGACGGCCTCGGGTGTTAGTTATTGAACGCGCCCCGACTGGCAGAGACAGGAGTAGTGGAACCGCGTTCACGGCCACTGTACGTGACGGGAAGGGAGTCGCTACCGTACGCCTCTCATCCACTACCTCTTCCTACTGCGGGAGTAACACCACGTTCACGGCCACCGTACGTGACGGGGAAGGAGCGGCCACTGTATGCCCTTCAGTTACTTCCCTAAGGGCAGGCAGGCCCACGACTACGACCACTGTACGTGCCAGGGTAAATAGACCCACGGCTACGGCCTCTGTATGTACCGGAGAGGGCGCGGCCTCCATGCACCCCTCTTCTGCCTTTTCCTCCTTCGGGAGCAGCACAGCCAGCACGGTCTCTGTACGTGCGGGGGAAGGAGCGGCCACTGTACGCCCTTCAGCTGCGAGCCCTAGGAGTCACGAAACTGCGTTCACGGCCACCGTACGTGACGGGGAAGGAGCGGCCACCATACGCCTTTCATTCATGATTCCGAAGGCCCTCCCGAAGCAGGAGGTTCCTTGCACGGCCGACCCTTTCCCTCTCGGCTGCGTGGGATGCCCTTTGTCTCCCTACAGGAGTGGTTCCCCGGAGGTGCTGCCAGAGTGGTGGTGTGGCCCGATCCAAGCCCTACCACCTACACCTGGGAGGTCCCTGCCCCTGATGGACACCCGACGGAGGCGGCGCCGAAGTTCACCCTTGATGGCGCTTCCCCCTGCAGGCGGCCGCAGTCCCCGGACCCCCAGGCCTGACCAGCAGCCTCCAGGCCCGGGCAACCCAGGCTCTCTCTCTCCCTGGGGCCAGAGGCGACAGACCCGCCTCCTGCAGCTGTTTGGCCCTAGTCCCAAGGGCCACCACTCAGGTCGAGGCCCCCAGACCAGAGGGCCTCCCTGCACCCCACCGACGAGGCTCCATTACGAGGGCCTCCTCCCAGGTCGAGGCCCCCAGACCGGAGGGCCTCCCTGTACACCACCAACGACTACAGCCCGGGCAGTGACGCCCCTGTGGGCAGTACGTTGCCCCTTGCAGGAGGGCTCACCACAGGGCCCCTCTCTCACGCCCAGGACACGCAGCAGATGATGCCCAGGAAATACGGGTATACAGTGACTTCAGTAACTCTAGTGCCGTGAACAGTCGAGACAGAAATGTGTGGTGACTAGTGACAGAGTGAAGGCCCGAATAATATAAGTGACTAAAGTTACCAATAGTGTACTGAGACCCGATACCTGGCAGCATAGAAAATATCAACAACTACATACAGGAGAACTTATAGAAATCATGGGCCAAGATCAGTGGTGCACGGGAAAAATCAAAGACCTGTGAATAAGTGCTACTGAGACTAAGTGACTTTCTCGAGTGTCGCGACCCGCACCCTACCCACTTATAGTGATATTCTTTCCCCTAACCCTTGGTCCTGTCCTCTCCTGGTGTATCGGACTTAATATATAAAATACCAATTCTGCCTATAAACAGTATACGGTATTGCGATATTAGAACCCATTACCCATGTATAAGTGAAGAATGTTGTGTCATGAGTGTAACTGTAAACATTTGTATTAAAGGCTAACTTTGTGTCCCTGTCCAAAGCATATCCAGTATCTCTGTTTTATATTGTAACGGTGTAGGAATTTAGACAATAGATGTGTTAAGGTGTACTGCCTGGTTTTTAGGTCCTGTTCCTTTGTGGGTGCTTATCTTCCGGTCCGGAAAGAGGACCCCGCTCAGTCGCTGGTGTTCTTCGGACGAGAGGTCGGACTAAAAACACCCAGCATAACAAGAAACACAGGTGACATGAATCATCAAACACATGGAATACATGAGTCAGATGCCGGCAGAAGCGAGACACCTGCATCATCCACAGACGATACATCGAATCTAAGCCCTTCTGCCCACCATCAAAATCCAAACGCTCCTTTAAATAACCAGAGCACATACAGACAGGTTAAAATATACTGTGCAGGTACTTGCTTGCAAAACAGAAACACCATTATGGTATGACGAATTAGAACAAATATGCAGTAGATGTAATGTATTTTGGTATATGTTAAGTGTTACGTATATATTAAGTGTTACTTCTGTGTTTAAGTGTTAGGTATAAAGTAAATGGAATATGTCTATTTGGTTGGAGAGAAACAGTACACATAGGGCTACATCCAGTGCCTTGTACATGTAAAGTGGGACGCATAATTACACACACACACACACACACACACACACACACACACACACACACTTAACTGCTTGTAGTGTACTGGGTACATAATGGAGTAAGTGGCAACCTATGAGGGAGTTCTGGGAAGTGCTAGACTGTGACACTGGGATTTGGCACCGTGGCACCCAAGGCAGGTATAGTGCCAGAATACAGGTGCTTACCACACACACCCTAACCCGTCAACTGCCTGCTTAAACTCTTCTGTTCGGTGACGTCTATATGTTTTATTTTTATTGCCGCTAGACGGGTTTAATCAGCTTAGAAGAGGCTTTTCAAACCGTAAAGATTAGATACAGCCTTCACTAACCCCTTCACTAACAAACAGCCTTTTCAAATTTAACCACGTCGTCTGGAGAAAATACTAATTATTAAAAATAAATAAATCCTCCAATGGAAGAGCTAACACTGTCTGCAACAACTGGTCCCGACTTCGACTCCAGGGCTGACCAAGAAACCTTTGGGCAAGGACTTTTTTTTATTTCTTTTTAACTCTATTCCACCTACAACTGCAAAAGGAACATGGGCTGGTAAAGCGATGTTTGCATGTGGTAGTGTAAGGGAATGTTTGCTGCGTGCTTTCCTCGTCAGTCACTGTTCTCTACCTTCCCCCACTCCATTCCTCACTCAACACAGCACGGTTCCTTACCCATCACATGTAGTGCAAATTATCCCCTTCCTCCATACTGACAGTGCGATAACTTTTACTTTATTATCCCCCTCACTACAAGGCCGTCTTTGTTATAGCCCCCCTAGCGAGGCGATAACTTGATAGTCTGCGTCTGTGTGTGTGTCTGCCTGTTGCCAAATTTTATCTAAACTCTGTGGGCAGTATCCCGGGATATCTGGCTTATTAGTTAGCCTAATAATTTTGGCGAAGCTGGGATATGCCTCCGACTGCCAGAGGATCCAAGTTTTCTTTTAATTAATTAATTTATTTATTAATTTTTTAATCAAACTAGAATTAAGTTAAAGGCTGTCTATGCACCTTTATCCTTTTGGGATAATTTGTATTATGTATATACTGTTTATCTAAATAAAATTTATTAAATCAAAATAAATCACAGCGTCCAAACAAAAATGTGCTGGAGTAAAAATTGCGGCCAAACAGTATCATGCGTTAAGAGCGTTCGGTAATAACAGCGCCTTCGATAATCACACAACCATGCGATGACGAAGGCAGGTGTGATGATAAAGCAAATCATTATAAACATCACACAGGAGACATCCACTAAATGTTATACGGTTAGTAAAATAACTCTCGGCTATTAAAATGAAACGCTTTATATTCCGTAATATCAGAGTTATACACACTATAAAACAATAATTTACCCCTAATGTAGTACGAACAGTAAAAAAAAAAAAAAAAAGTACTTTGAAAAAATAACAAACAATGCTATCTTAACTTCATTCCAATAGGAAATTTGGAAATACCGCGTTACTATCCTTATAATGTAATTCATAAAGATATAAAACATAAATAAAGGTCTTGTGTAATATTAGCTCAGCACCAGCGATGGATATTAAAATATTATTACTGACCAGATTTCTTAGGAATAAAATACAAATGATAAAAATCCTGTGATGAGCTTTGTACGTACATGGTCTATGTATTTACACTGATGTAATAATGTAGCACATGTCTGTTTATATATTGCATGCAAAATAAGTAGTGATGATAGTAGTCTATGTATTAACCATTACTTAAATGAATCTTTGTGTAGGTAAAGAGAATCCGAAGCAAGTCAACGCTACGCAGTTGCAACCCTCCATCTGAACAAGCACATACCTCCCACCTCCCTGCACACCTAGCAAAGTGCATAGCGGCCCTCATCTCCCCCCATCTGTATAACACAAAGACATAAATAAAAATCAGTAGTTTAATTTTGGTAAACATAGCCTGGTCCGATAACATTACTTGCGCTGAGAAGATTGAAATTTCTGATACTTTTTTGTTTTTACGTTTTCATTATAAAATAAAACTATTTAAAGGACAGGCTTCTGCCCATCAAAAGGCACCAGTTACTATAAGACACATAACTGTGTGAAAATTTCATGACTCTATATTTAATAGTTTCTGAGTTTTGCTCCGGAAATACAATGTCTATGCCTTCTTACGTTTTCATTAATAATTTATACCTTGTTCATTAAACCGTACATTCATTAATTAAACCTTGTTGGAGGTACAGAAGTCAAGAGTGAGAGCAGTGGCAATGAGTTATCGGAGAGGGAGAAACACAATGAGGTGGTTTGGCCATGTGGAGAGGATTGAGAGTGAGAGACTGACGAAGAGAGTGTAAGTGAGTGAGGTGGAGAGGGGGAGAGGGAGGGGGAGGCCAAGGATGAGATGGAGGGATGGAGTGTAGAGGTACGTGAGAGAGAGGGTGTGTGAGCTGGGAGCGGGGCAATGAAATGGTGGGGAACAGGGCGACATGGAAGTGATTTGTCTGTGGCCACCCCTTACGGGATTAAGCCGTCTGGCAATATATAGATTAAAAAAAAAAAAAACTTAAGACACTGCAATCCACCTATCAAAGGTCGCCAATTCACTATACGACACACAACTGTGTAAAATTTCCTATTACTGACACTCAGCAGAATACAATGGTCTGTTGTTAGATGGAATGGAATACTAGTGTTTTGCCACTAATGAGAGGGATAACTAACTGATGGCAGGTAAAGGTGTTGGGGTATAATGGTAAGCCATATAATTCATCAAACGACACAACATAGCGTGTCATAGCTATCCCTCCAATGCTATTACCTCATTCTCCCATCCTCCACTGTCCTCTTCTTTCCTTGCCCCTCGTCTCCTTCCTTCATTATCATTAATGCATTCTAAGTGGCATCTTGCTTCTTTTTTTTTTTCCATTCTTCTCTTTGCTCATGGAGATATTTCAAAAGTAGTTCTTTCGCTTCTACTTTTCTCGTCCCCAACCTCTACTCAACCAGCCCGGAACACTCTCCATAAGCGTGGTAATAATGGCCTGCATGCTCTTATTTCCAGTGTTAGATTCGTGTTCTGTATAGAGTTTTAACCAAAATAATAATAATAATAAATAGAGTCTAAATTTCAAACATACATCTTGACATTATTTCTTTTCCTTGCATAGTTTGATGGAGAGAAAGCCTAGGAAGCGAAAATTTTCATAATTGGTTTGGAAGCACAGCGTGAACATCCAACGTTTGTCTGGTTTGTTCATGTTGTCAATCATGCCCGTATTTTTGGAACGTTTAATGTGTGTGTGTGTAGTGAAATTCGGTACTAATATGGAAAAGTTTTGCACCTGCATCACATCAATAGAAAAATTTTACAGCATCTTTCCTATCACAACCTTCTTTCTGATCGTCAGTATGGGTTCCGTCAGAGACGCTTCACTGGCGATCTTCTCACCTACATTTCAGACTCTCCTTTCGAAGCAAAAGCTTTGCCATTGCGCTTGACATCAAAAAGGCTTTCGATCGAGTCTAACATAAATCCTTATTTTCCAACCTGCCCCCCTTACGGTTTCTATCTTTCGATCGTTGCCTTCACCTTCTGGTCGTTCTATAGCCGCTGTTGTAGACGGCCTTCGTTCTTCTAGATCTGTCAACAGTGACGTTCCTTAGGGCTCTGTCCTATCACCAACTGTCCTCATTTTATTTATCAATGACCTTCTAAGCTGTACATCTAACCCTATATACTCGTACGCTGATGACTCCACCCTTTACCTCTCCATCCGGTTTCCGCACCGTCCATCTCAGCAGTTACGTCAACAAACAAGGGATGAGGCTATGGCACACCTAATGTCTGACTTGGCTCTTAGCTCTAACTGGGGTAAAAATAATCTTGTTTTTAATGCATCAAAGAGTCAGTTCTTACACCTATCAACCCGACAAAATCTTCCACAGTTGTACCCACCAATGTTTAACAATATTCAGCTTAATCTTGCATCGTCCTTGAGCATGCTTGGGGTTTCATTCACACGGGGCTTATCTTGGAAAGATCATATTATATCTCTTGTAAAATCAGCTTCTAAGAGATTAGGTGTGCTAAGCCGACTCCGTTCCTTCTTTACTCTTGCACAATTGTCGACTCTATACACGGGCTTTATCCTCCCCTGTGTAGAGTACAACTCTGATGTGTGGGGAGGCTCCCCACATACAGCTCTTCTCAATACGGTGGAGTCAAAGGCTTTTCGTCTCATTAACTCTCCTCCTCTTACTGGCTCCCTTCAACCTCTGTCTCATCGCCGCATTGTTGCATCTCTGTCTTATTTCTATCGCTACTTCCATGGTCACTGCTCCTCTGAACTGTCTGCCTGTATCCCTCCACCTCTACGACGGGCGCGTAGCATCCATCTAGCAGGAAACTCTCGTCCCTTCTCTGTCCAGCTCTCTAATGCAAGAGTTAACCGTTACTCCCAGACCTTCATTTATGCAACAGGTCAACTCTGGAACTGTCTCCCTCTGTATTTCCTGCAAGCTATGATCTCCAGTCTTTCAAACGCAATGTGTCCAGGCATCTCGAAATGATCGGACCTTGAATTTGGCTTTCTCTTGTATTTTGCTTTTCTCTTGGAAGGAACAGTTATTGCGGACTCGTGGCCGTTGGTTCCTTCTTCCTAGCATTAAAAAAAATCAAATATGAAACAGGAGGTACGGTGTTTGAGGATCACATGTGACATTTGTTGCTTCAAAATTTTCACTAAAAGATGTTTCCTTCACGCTGATGGATGGAAAAGCATTGACCTCTTCAGCCTGAGTTCGTCATTTTTATTACCCCAGTAATTCCAGAAGTCTATCCCAAGGCGAATAAAATTGTGTGGAGACAGCAAGAAGGGAATACAAAATGCCTCATCAGATTGGAGGGTTAAGTACCATGCGCAAGAAATGTTCGTGAGGGGATAAAACACCTTTTTCTTACATTAAGAAAATGTTGTATACACTCGTATATATTTATTAACACTGTATACAAGAGGAACCTTGACATGAATACAACCACCAGCAGTCATACAATACGAGCATTCAACCTATCATATTGCAAGTTGAGTCCTATTAGGAAAATTTGGCAACTGGCTGTACACACACACACACACACACACACACACACACACACACACACACACACACACACACACACACACACACACACACACAGATTATCGCATTATCTTGAACGTATTTTCATCTATAAGATATGGAAACTTTTGTAGTCCACAAACAGTAATAATAATAATAATAATAATAATAATAATAATAATAAAAGATCTGTCAGCACTTTCCCTGAGTAATATACATTCACTCACGATTCTTAGGCGCAGTCTTGGCCATACACAGTCCCTTCCACGCCGAAGTAGATTATCTCGCATTGCCATCTTTCCAATTGTGAATGTATGGACTCGGTAGCTGGAAACTGAGAGAGAGAGAGAGAGAGAGAGAGAGAGAGAGAGAGAGAGAGAGGAAATTATGCTTATTTGTTGGTTATTATAGTGGTCGTTAACTACTTGCATAAATACTCCACTGTAATCTGTAATTATTTCATAAGCACAAGGAATTACCTGACTAGATAAATCCACCATATGTAAAAAACAGCGTCAGTTTTTGGGTGTTTAATGTGTGTGTGTGTGTGTGTGTGTGTGTGTGTGTGTGTGTGTGTGTGTGTGTGTGTGTGTGTTAGGAAGCTTAATATTATAGGGTCACTGGCCGTACAACTCACAGGCTGGCTATGCTGTGACGGCCCGGATTTTATTGATATGGGGTAGTAGGGAGGGGGAGGTGCGGGTGAAGGGTGAGGATGTAGGTAGGGAAGAGGGAGGAGGACGGTGGAGGTTGGGGGAGGGGTGAGGAGGTACCTTCAATGTGGGGATCGGTGAGGAGATACGTGAGGGTTTGGGGGAGGGAAGAGGGGGTCGGTTGAGGTACGAAGGGGAAAGGAATGGGACATGTTTGGTTGAGATAAAGGAAATGAAAGATAAGTTAATATAAATATACACATGAATACGTAGGAATACTGTACTCTGAAAGCTTTGGTTACAGGAGACTTCTATTGGCCCTTAAGGAGTTAATCAACGGGGTTAAACCAGTTACGCTAAAGGTCTATCCTGGTTTTGAACTTTTATAATCAGTAAGTCTGTGAAGGCCGAACCATCTCCAAAGAACCTTTACATCTGTGTAGCCTTTAACCATACTCGTACTTTAAAAAGTGGAAAGCATGTAATAACTAAGAGGAAGATGGTGATAATAGAAAGGACAGATAATGTGATAAAATGAAGGAAAGAGAAGCGAAAGGGACCTGCAGTAAGTGAAGAGATGCGGGTCAACAGAGGATTAATGAAAAGAGATTAAGTGGTAGAGGGGTTGGAAGGGAAGTGATGAAAATAGGAAAAAAGAAGGCAATATTGGTTGGTAATGAGGTGAAAAAATGAGTTAGACCTGATGGGTGTGAAGGAGGAACAGAAGTTAACATTTATTTGTGCGAATTGAGTGAAGAAAGTCTGAGATGTAAGTCTTGTAGATATGGAGGTGACAAAAGAGAGTTCAAAAAATTATCCTGGAATAATGGTAAGTTTGCTGAGTGTTGTAGAAGATTAACTGGAAATATATGACAGGTATCAGAATGCCTGGTGAATGATGAACATGGAGGTTTCTGTCGTAGTGGCGTATGTGTGTATCAGGTATTTGTAGTAAAGCAGATAGTTGATGAAAGGTGTGAGAGAATACAAATATTTATGGCATTTATGCATATTGTAAAAGCACGTAACAAGATAAGCAGGGAGGAATTTACAAAGTATTAGGTGTGTAGGGAGTGTCCTTATTATAGTAGTGAAGCATGTGAAAGCGTACACGTATGACTGAATGAGTCATTCAGAATCAATATGGAAATGAATCATAGGTGTGTGTTGTCACGGGGATCCTTCCAAATTTTGTGAGGCCAAACTGAGTGAAGGAAATAGATAGCAAATATGATGAGAGTGATGGAATATTATAGATCTTCTCGTATATACAGGCTGCTTAGTAACGGTGCACTGGGGTTTCATGAATGTTTTTGAGCTGCCGGGCTGAAAGCTACTGTAGATAAGAGGTAAGTGATGGTTTTGATGAGAGAAGATAACTCTCGATGTAGTATGTTGATAAACGGAGCAAGTATATAACTGCTTCAGGTTATAACCCGGTCACGTAGAGGACGTCTTACCTTCTCTCTCTCTCTCTCTCTCTCTCTCTCTCTCTCTCTCTCTCTCTCTCTCTCTCTCTCACACACACACACACACACACACACACACACACATATATATATATATATATATATATATATATATATATATATATATATATATATATATATATATATATATAAATGAAGTGTGTTGGTACCAGACCCACGTTGATATAATGCTAGTGAGACACTGGTGTGGCATGAGGACCAAAATCAAGGGTGAGAGCAGTGGAAAACGATTGATATGTTTTGCATGGATTGGATAAGATATTTGGAGACTTATGAAAGATATGGAGTAAGGTAATCTGCTGCTGGTACATTATCCTGTGGAATGGAACCGACATATTTGAAGGTTTGAATGATGAATGTATGGACGCCCACTGAATAATTCTGATGATATATTTTCGTACTTTTGAGAGGTCTTCTTTCAGCTGGACCAGAGTCATTGAATTAGTGGAAGACTGGATCGTCATCATCATCATCATCATCATTATTATTATTATTATTATTATTATTATTATTATTATTTTAATTAATATTGCCATTATTATTATTTTTGTTGTTTTTGGCCTGTTCTTGTGTACTGAATGAGATATCGAAGGAAATTAAAACAGAGGTACAGGAGAGGCTAAAATATAAAGTAATATGAAGTGAATCACAATGAAGATGGAGAAGCATAAAGGAATAGGAAAGCAGAGTGATAGAAAAGAGTCAGGGAGTAAGGATTTCTTTTTTACGGGGGTTGGGAAGAGGGGGGGGGGACAGAGAACTAGGAAGAAGGTAGGTAAAGATGGAGAGTGAAACGATAAAAGAGAGTGAAGCAGGAAGTAGGAAGAAATGAACAGAGAAGGGAAGAGGGACACTCATAAGAAGATTGCAAGAGAGAGAGAGAGAGAGAGAGAGAGAGAGAGAGAGAGTGGCGTAGAAGTATAGGCACAGGAGAGAAAAAGGAAGGGTACTAGAGAAGAAAAGACGGGCATGAGGTGGCAGGAGGGAAGGTGGAAGAGATAAGGAGAAAGATTGAAACAGAAGCAGAAAGAAATTGGAAGACAAAAGAGATAGAAATGTGAAGAATAAGGAGGTAAAGAAGGAAAGGGAGGGAAATGATAAGGAGCGGAGCCGGAAGTATAAAGAAGAGGAAACAGGAGAGAGAATGAGAGGACGTCTGGCATGTCGAAGAGAGATAAGGAGGGAAGCGAGAAAAGAAGAGGCAGAGAAATGGAGGAAGGTAGAAAAATGGGGAACTGGGATGATAAAGAGAGGAAGAAGGGAAATAGGTGCAGGGCGAAATTGGAGGCAGAAGTAAGGAAGAAGAGAAGAGATGAGAAGAGAAGAGACTGAGGGTATTGCAATGTCGAGTCACTTAGGAAACGAAGAGGAAAAAATAGTGGAAGACGTATGATGAAAGGAAGAAGGAGAGATAAAGACAGTAAGAGAGGAAAATATGAAGAAAAAGCAGGCAAAGAGAGAAGGACTGAAAGACGAAGAGAGGGGAGGAAGGGCAGAGTGAGAGAGATAAAAACGAGAAAGATGATTAAGTTGATGGGTTAAAATTAGATAACAGAGAGAGAGACGCCAGTCAGCCTGAATGAGACTGAAGAAACGGTGTGGTTTTAATGACCGTGTGTGTGTGTGTGTGTGTGTGTGTGTGTGTGTGTGTGTGTGTGTGTGTAAAAACGTACACAAGAAGAGGGTGGCGGAAGTTGGGTGCGTTGAAAAGCGAGAGGAAAACAGACTTGTGTCGGGAAGACTACTTCACTGGATAGGAGACTATTTACATGGGAGGAGGGCACAAGTTTCCTATCAGGGAGCCTTGTCTGAGGAGAGGAGTCTTGATTTAGGGACACCACAAGGAGGGGTATTAAGCCCAATGTTATTTAATGTCCTAATGAATCCAATTGCTGGTCAAAAGTTAGCTGATGGAGTCAACACAATAATATATGCAGATGATATAATGCTGCAGGGTAAAACCCTTGAGAGTATGCAAAAAGCATTAAATAGTTTTGGAATGTTATCCTGGAAGATTGTCCTTGTAATAAATGAAGAGAAGACTAAATTTCAATGTCGGGCAATGGGTAACAAAACACTAACCATTAATAACAAAAACATTGAGAGGGTGAGAAGTTATAAATATCTCGGCATGTATGTGAGTTACACCACAGACAGTAAAGATGCACAAATCAATTATTTAACAACACAGAGTAGAGCTCGAATGAAACCTTTGAGATCACTGACCTGGGGTGGTAACGGCGTCGGTGTTCATGTCTTAAAATCTATGTATATTAGCATCATTAGGTAGATTTTTTAATATGCTAGCCCTCTCCTCTTTTGTTTTTGATGAAGGAAGGTTCGGAAAACTTGAAAAATTACAAAATGAAGCAATGAGAATAATTCTACATTGTCCCAAAAATGCAATGATAAATGAAGTGAAGCAAGAATTACATTTGCCAATCATCAGGCACCGTATAGAGGAAATTAACATAATAACAGTAATTAAACATATAAGAAATCCAGGGTGTCATGAACTACTTCATGATATAGAAGATTGCATAAATAATGTTAGAACCTTCCGGAGACAAGGCAAAAGAGGATATATAAGACAGATGGTAGGCAAATGACAAAACTACGATTTAGTTGGCTGCTGCAAGCATGACGATAAACCCAAACCACTTCCTGCATGGGAAGAAAAAGAATTAAATATATATACTTTGACATTAACAAAGAAAAAGAATATGTACGATGCAAAGGATTTAAAACACATCTTTGAAAAACGGAAACGAACAACAACCAATGAAAAGATAGGTCACGTGTACTGTGATGGCTCTGTCATGCAAAATGGCAGAGCAGGGCGTGGGATAATAATCAGGGACTATGATCCTGCAACAAACATGTGGATAGATACTGAATATTGCTACATACTGAGTGATACTATTTCATCAGCACAAGCAGAATTACATGCGGTATTGTGTGGGATAAAAGAACTAAGAGGGTGGGGGGGTGGTGTGTGCTATTTAGTGATAGCAGGGAAGCACTAGATTCCCTCAATAGCAGAAATCCTTTGTTCGAAAATAGTGTTAGAGTCTAAGAATATTATATGTGAATTGAATCGGGCAGGACGAAGTGTTACCTTTACCTGGCTGGCATCACATGTGGGGTTAATGCCTAATGAAAGAGTTGATGATTTGGCAAACAAGGCTACCACTAAAGACCACATTGATATTGAATGTATTAGAAGACTTAAATAAATTAAAACAAAATTAAGAAAGTTTCAGAATGAAAGAGAAAATAATAGCATAAGAAATAAATACATAATAAGACCTAGTGCCACTATGACACATTACAAAGATGTGGCCAGTAAGATACCCTATACATACGGAATACCTAGTTGTAAATGGAAAGACGCTTTATGTACAAGATTACGATTGGGCTACAAATATTATTGGGAACTAGGTATCAAATATACAGAAGACGATACTATATGTAAAGTTTGCAGTGAACCTAGATCACACACCTTAAAACATTATGTATTAGAGTGTAATATACTGAATCAGTATAGAAATGATAATATAGATAATGTGACCAACCAAGTCACATGGATGTTCGAACATGGCAAAGTATCTGAAATGATGAAAAAATGTAAAAACATAAAGTGTATTATATAATGTACCGGTATCGTAAAATATGAATTTATGTATATTGTATATACATCATGGGCGTCATCCGCGGGAAGACGAGGGGGACATATCCCCCCCACTTTTCATTCAGGGGTGCAACATATTGACTGTCCCCCCACCTTTTTCATTAAGTTTTATATACTAGTAACTAAACGCTGGAATGAAGTAACTAATATTTACAGTACTATAGAACAAGGGTGGCTAGACTTGCTGAATTAATGTAGGTGGGATATATTCTGTATAAAGATATTTAAAACCACTTTGAGTCTACCATTCACATTTACAGTTTTCTGTAGAGCATGACTGCCCATCAACTGAATCAGTGTTTACAGAGTGTACTGCGTGAGCTTAAGTTCTTTTTACTCTTCATTTTTACATGTAGTATAGGTAAGTTATATCATTATAAATGTGTAGTAATGCTATATAGAAATTTGTAGTGAACAGCTATGCATTGTGATAGGCATACGAAAATATGGTGAAATGATTATCAAAGGTAAGGAAAACAATACAGAGTGTGGCTGATAACAAACTAGGCGTCAGCCAAGCCACACTCTGAGTTTTGTAACCTCCATTATTCAGCACGAATGGGACTTTTTTTTTTTTTTTTTTTTCTGGCAGCACAGAAGTTGCTCTTGTGTGCGCACAAGATATGGGCTAGCCTAATTTGCATGACGAATGACACTGAATGACGAAAGACAACGGTAAAAGTAAATAATAGGTGCTCCCTGCTGTGGGAAACAGAATGACATGGGAAATGCCTCTGTCATATACCTCTCCACTCCAATCATCCATCTCATCATACACATACATTTAATATTTCTTGGGCCGCAGTGCCCCTGATAGGGCGGAAGGGGATTGGATGATGGACAGATGAATGCTAAATGCTGACACAAGTTGCAGTCATGTTAATATTAAACAAGAGAGAACTAATGTGCAACATGCAGGAGTACACACTGGTAAAGAAGTGATTAGGAGCCTCGTAACCATCTTTATATCTATCTATAGCCAGACGTCATAATCCCGTAAGGGGTGGCCGTTTGTCTTTGAGCTAGTTGTTTTACGGGGAGGCGCACTAACCCTCCACCAACCTACCTGTTGACACGTAGGGAACACGTATGGTTGGTTATATGGTTACCACCCAGCACTGTAAATGGTGTCCTGGCTTACAGGAAACCATTAGGCTTGTCATGCTTACCAAGGCACAAGTAGTGGAGGAACTGGAGGACTACCTGTCATGTCCTCACACTGAATGATTATGTTAAACATCTTCTGTTGCTGTGCTTCACTGTTCATCAGTTTTGTACTTGGTTTATTTATATATACATCGACAAAGAATAATTTCTATAGTTTCTTTACTTAATAATGATATTTTTCATGGCCATAGTCATCAAGTGTAATGGTCACCGGTCAGAACTGAAAACACATATTTCTGATTTTCTCTCCTTTTCTCCATTACTAATCAGTATTTATTGATCTGTGCATTCAGCCAAGTACGATGATCTAATTATTATAAACTAATATATGAGGGAGGGGGGAGTGAGTTGGGTAGAGGGTAGCCAAATGATAGGTGACAGAGCGACTTGGAGGCGATTTGTCTGCGGCCAGTTTTAGCGGAATTATATAGGGCGTCGGGCTATAGATAGAATAATCCTGGATTAGACATTAAAACAAGGAAAGCTAGTTCTTTAATGATTCTCTTTTGTTACAAGTCTGTATGTACTATGCTATATGGCCTGCTTGGTCTAGTTAATAAATGATAAATGAAGCAAAATATAACTACTCTTTGAGGTTACTCCAGAGAGCTTGTTTATGATTTGAGGTGAATATTTGTTTTCCCTTAATGTCATATATTTATTTTAATATAATCTTAATATGCACCAAATATTGCAGTGTAGGCACGCTTAGCTGGCCAAAATTAGCGACCACTGTCCCCCCAACTTTTAGAGAACAGATGACACCCATGATACATATAATAGCAAATGATATGTATTAAGGGATGGCTTATATTATTTATATTTTGACTGGTGGGTGAAGAATGAACAATGCAAAAACTATAAAAAAGTCAAGATTTCTATGCACCTGCAGGGTTGGTTAATTATGTATCTGCAGGTTCACTTGGCAACTGTCCTGTCTCAAGCTGGGTTTAATTACAGTAGCTTCGTGTAAGTACAGTACTATAGGTTAGGTTATTTGGTGCATAAACTATGGATTCCAAGTTTTTTTTTCGGAAAATGTCTTTTGAGGCTTGCGTCAGGTTGGTACGGATGCATATATACTTTTTTTTTTTTTTTTTTTTTTTAATCCACTGCCGTCACACTAACCTGCGGGTGGGGTAGCTCCCATCCAATATTACCCCAGCGGGGCTATATGGCCTTAGATGCCTAGCTCGATTACTGTTTGTGTGTGTGTGTGTGTGTGTGTGTGTGTGTGTGTGTGTGTGTGTGGCATATAAGGTGGTAATACTGCTTTAAGCCCATAACTAATCATTTGGTACGGTAATAATGCCATTCTGGACCCAGCTGGATAGGTTTGTATAGAAGTAATTTTTGTGTGTGTGTGACATAAATGACACATTCAAAGGATAAGCTAAGGCTTCTCTTATTCTGTTGTGTTTCGAACAAATTCTCTCACCATTTCTTTAGTAATAACAAAAGGTACTATTTCAGGATAATTTCACATGGACGTTTTCCAGTTGTTTGTAGTTTTCTGCATAGGCTAGCAAAGATTCTGCTTAAGAGGCTTGCTATGCACAGTCATAGCTATACATGTGAGTAACCCCAAGGCATGAATAAAGAAGTGTAATTTAGTTTTTACCGAAACCACATCTCACAACCACCAAATCCATCCTTGGGTTACTGTATTTTTTAAAGCAATTTTTAATGTTGTGACCTTAGACTGCATTAGCCTAGGTCAGGTTAGGTTAGGTTATTATGTTGAGTTAGGTTTAAGAAATAATATATTATTTATGTTAAATTATATTTTTGTATGTTGTGATGCTGTAGCTTCGATTTGGTGTATCTCACCTCACATTCTCCCTGTTCTTCAAAACCCTCCCCTCTTCAGGGGGAGGTAGCCTGAGGGCTGAATACACAAGTTAATATCATATTACAAAACAAACAAAAATGTTCATATTTCCACTAATAACGAAATTTCTAAATGATGCCCATTTCTTATGCCTTTACCCCTGCATCAAGGCCTGCCCACTTAGCCTGCAGCAAAGGCAAGTCGTTATTGTAGGTGTGAATATATCAGTATATAGGGTAAAATCTCACATTCCGAAGATTAGACACTAAAACCAGAATAACAAAAACAAGTCCCAGCTGCTGTAGTGTAGGCTAAGAGAAACTCAAGTCCAAACCTGTCGTTTGCAACACGATTATCAAATTCGTTCATAAATCATCGAATACTAAAAGGGTAAATTTCCAGAACTACACCCAACTCACTTAGATGCTTTACTTTATCTTTTTTTTAATATTTTATAATGTGATTAGTTCAAAGCTGACATTCATTTCTGTCAGAAATGATAAAAATATTACTCATACTAACCTAATCGAACCTTATATAATCTATTGTAGGAAACATCCAAATACACAAGAAAATATAGAATGACTTCGAAACATATCAGTATAGGCCTATAGGGTAAAACCTCATATTCCGCAGATTAGACACTAAAACCAGAATAACAAAAACAAGCCCCACCTCCTGTAGAATAAGCTAGGCTAAGAGAAACGTGCATAAGGCATTTAGCCTATAAGACAATTTTTGTCAAGAAAAAATATATATTTACTTCTAAGCCAATCTGACAACTCAAGTCCAAACCTGTCATTTGCAACCTGGTTATTAAATTCGTTTATAAATCGTCGATTACTAAAGGAATTATATTTTCAAGCTTCCAAAGCTGTGTGTGAGTGACAGACAGTACAATAATGTTATAACAGCCTACCCATCTAAAGCTGTGACAAGCAAAAGGTGCAAAACTTTGTTAGTTTCTACTAGTGTATTTGCTTAAAATTCTGTTGTTTACATCTGCCTTCTGAGAGGACACAAGCCAATCAGCGACGAGACTCTCCGGCGCATGCGCAGTTTAGATGATTTTCGCCTGCAGCAAGGCCTTTCCCGGCAGGATCTCACGGCTCACGCAGCGGCAGCCAACCTCCACTACCGGCGGGAGTATTGCTGTGGTGGAGTTGGTTCTGTGCTTTTGTGTGTGTGTGTGTGTGTGTGTGTGTGTGTGTGTGTGTGTGTGTGTGCGCTCACTTGATGTTAAAAATTACGAGTGACTGGATGTTCGTGACCTGTCATGTCCGTCTCAAGGTGTGGAGGAGACAGAGGGCGAGGTTGGTGAAATGCGTGGCTTTGACAGATACACATACGATACTCCGGAAGATTCCGGAGAATACCGTAGTATCCCCGACATCGAGGCGGACCAGGAGCAGTGGAGTTCGCCCTCAAGAATGCCGACACCCCCACTCGGACCCCACGGGGTAGCCGCCGCCAGCCACCACCACTCCGGGCAACAACGGCGTACGTCAGCCCGGGCCGTGCGCCCTTGTGACACTCAACCACCACGCCGCCGCCACCGTAGGCGAAAGACACTACCTTCGTGTGGCGGAATCACCGAGTTAGCTAGGGGTGGAGTCAGAAACTATACTCCAGGCAGCGCCCCTCAGGTAGAGACGATCTATGGTCGCTCTGATAGTGCAAAGGTAGAGACGATCTATGGTCGCTCCCATAAAAACCCGGTAGAGACGATCTATGGTCGCTCCCATAAAACCCCGGTAGAGATGATCTATGGTCGCTCCCATAAAACCCCGGTAGAGACGATCAATGGTCGCTCCCGTGGCCCCCCGGTAGAGACGATCTATGGTCGCTCCCATAAAACTCGGGTAGAGACGATCTATGGTTGCTCCCCTAAAGCTCAGGTAGAGACGATCAACGGTCGCTCCCTCAGCACTCCGGTAGAGACGATCTATGGTCGCTCCCATAAAAATCAGGTAGAGACGATCAATGGTCGCTCCCTTAAAGCTCAGGTAGAGACGATCAACGGTCGCTCCCTCAGCACTCCGGTAGAGACGATCAATGGTCGCTCCCTTAAAGCTCAGGTAGAGACGATCAACGGTCGCTCCCTCAGCACCCCGGTAGAGACGATCAATGGTCGCTCCCCTAAAAACCGGGTAGAGACGATCTATGGTCGCTCCCCTAAAAATCAGGTAGAGACGATCAATGGTCGCTCCCCTAAAGCTCAGGTAGAGACGATCAACGGTCGCTCCCTCAGCACTCCGGTAGAGACGATCAATGGTCGCTCCCCTAAAAACCAGGTAGAGATGATCTATGGTCGCTCCCCTAAAGATCAGGTAGAGACGATCAATGGTCGCTCCCTTAAAGCTCAGGTAGAGACGATCAACGGTCGTTCCCTCAGCACTCCGGTAGAGACGATGAATGGTCGCTCCCCTAAAAACCAGGTAGAGACGATCTATGGTCGCTCCCCTAAAAATCAGGTAGAGACGATCAATGGTCGCTCCCCTAAAGCTCAGGTAGAGACGATCAACGGTCGCTCCCTCAGCACTCCGGTAGAGACGATCGATGGTCGCTCCCAGAGTATAGTGAGGAGAAAGACGTCTCCACGGCCGGAGGTTGAACTCCAGGGGTCTCACTCTGGAAATTCTCGGAGAGACCTCCCTGTTTCCCCCGGCCTCTGTTCCCTACGCGTGGCCTTTGAGAAGACCCACCTGTCGGGCCCCCGTGACAGCCGCTGCCGCAGTCCTCCCCTGACGGCGCCCCTGCTCGTGGGAGACCGCAGTCCGTCGCCTCTTCCGGCCCGCCCTAGGCCACCCGGGCGAGACCTCACCACGCCCCCGCGACGGCCCCAGTCCTAAGGGCCTTACACCGGAGCCCAGTCCAGAAACCCCCGGACGTGAGAGGACGCCCTCGCGAGTCGCCCCATGCCCTCTCGGCTCGCTCCACCCTGACGACGCCCTCAGTCCGACCGGATCACCGACGATGTGTCCGTGTTTCTCTTCATGAGGAAATACGAGTGACCCTATAACAATCGTGAAGTAGGTTAAGTGTGACTCCTTTTCTCTTAGAATAAGTATGGTGCAGTAATTTTATGTAATCTCCATTGGGCCCAACCAGGACATAATACCCAGTTGAAGGACGAGAATGTGGGTTGAGTCCTCAAGTGAATACGTGCGAGTGTCATCCCGAAGCTTTCTAAGGACATATCTCTAGAGCCCGAAGAAAGACTAAAATATTATTGGAGTGTTATTGGCTAAGCTCTGAGTAATATGGTGGAATAGATTTACGAGTGTTCCGACTTTGTTACGCGTTGTGAAGAGAGAGTCTACATAACATATCGGGGAGATGTGTAATGAATAAGTTGTGCCGACAGAAACCTATTGCCACCAAAACAACAAGGACGGCGAGTAATAACGATATTCCCCTGCTCCGCACACTATTCCTAAAAACTCTCTCTCCATTCCTCGCTCCCACCCTTAAAGTCAAAATAAGAATCAGAGTTAATTGTCAAAGAATCTTCGCCAACAGAAAACGCCTGAACTCCCTTGCTAATATCGGGCATCTCTAAATATTACCATAACTTTCTCCTCGCCGTTTTAAGTCACTCTCCGTGTCTCCCCTACCTCCTCCTGGTGGATCACCAACCCCCCCCCTCTCCCCTCACGCGCTCCGCGCGCACGGGTATTTACTGCACTCCTAGTACTAAGATTTGTTGTATTGTCATTAGTATCTAGAAAGCTAGTATCCTGCGAGATACACAATATTTTAGATATGGTTTTTGTATTGCTCTATATTGTGATGTAATGTCTACTGAAGTGTCCTGTGTCTGACTGAAGTAATATACGTGTATGGTGTTGCCGAAGGTTTTTATGTCCTACCTCTCTTTATTGCACTAGCTCCGGTCTCGAAAGAGGACCCCGCTCCGCGTTGAGTTGAATTGGTACGAGAAGTCGAGCCTAATTCAACTCAGCATTACAGTTGGCTCAAGGAAGGGCTGAGTCGACTGATCGGCTTCCCCATCACATTACTCCACCTGCAAGGAAGGTCAGACATTTTATCATTTGTCCATGTTCTGGGTGACATTGGAGGCTTTGCAATACGTGTTCATTGACGATTCATTTCCTTATTACACCTCAGCACCCTGCGACAAACAGCAGGAGAGTGCACATTAACAAGAGATTAAAATTTTATGGCGGATTATTTTTGATAATTGGAAATTTATTTATAGCATCTAGTGAAATACCAGCGCAGCGGAGTGAACCCGACACCATAACCCCACGAGGAGAGTACAAGGGGGTGACACCCACCTGACGAGATGACGGAGATGTTGTTTTCCCCGATGCGTCGTCCAGACAGGAATGACATATCAACCCCGTGACCCGACGCTCCTCTTCCCCGCAGCCAGATCACCCGGCAGTGTACAGTAAAAATACACTACACATCAGCGGAGGGAACACTCGCCAGAATCGAGATGGGACTTGCAGTGGCCAGGTCCCAAACAAACCCTCGGACGCCATGTCCACTGGATCGGGCTCCACCAGGAAAGAGGACTCAGGAGGAGCCTCGAGGTTTGTTACACCCCAAGGGAGTAGCAGCACAGTAGAACCCACCGGGTGTACTGTGGGTGGAGTGACCACCGGAAATCCACCCTCTGCCACCCACCTTCGGGAGCCGGCACGTCTACCAGATGACTTTCGCCGGTACTCCCCAGGAGCGAGGCGGGCCCTGGGGTAGACTCCACAAGAGATACCACTCGGGACTGACCACTGGTCATCCCCAAGGCTGCCCCAACCTCGATGGACGGAGGACAGACTCCTCTGGAGCTGCGGCTTAGGCCAAGAGTGTCCACCGGGCCTCCCCCTCCTCACGTCCACAGGACAGGCGTCCTAGTCCTTACGGCAGAAGAGCAGACTCCACCGGAGCTGTGGCTGTTTCCGGGAGTGCCTGCGGGTGCCTTCTTCCCATCGCCAGAGTGTGTGGCCCCTGGAGGAGTCCACTCAGACTCCCCTTCCACCCCTGTCCCAAGTAGGAGCACAGGCAGTGCCCAACGGAGCTGCCTGGAGGAGGGAGTGTCCCCTGGACCTCCCACGCACACCCCAGACAGGAGTTTCGGCAGGGCTTGGCAGGCCCACCAAGTAGGAGAGCAGGCCCTCGGCCACTCACTGTCCATGAGTCCCAGAGCTCCTACAGAGGGTAGTGCCTCTTGCTTCGCCCATCCCTCCTGTGGCAGAGTGAGGTGCCCCTCTCCCTGCCTCTCTCCCCGAGAGGGTGTGATCTGCTCCCCTGCAGGTGCCCCGCCAGAGACCAGACCAGGCGAGATGTCCCCAACGCCACGTGTCCTGTCTCAGCAGCCACGTCCTCCACAGACGCAATTGGACTCTGCCAGAACGAAAGGTTGCAGTCCATCCCTGACGGCCTCCTCCCGCAGACGAGGCCAGAGTCCCCAGAGCCAGCGGGCCACCCCCAATGCCTGCTGTAGCTGCCAGGCCTCCCCTGGCACAGGCATCCACAGTTCTCCTCTGATGGATGCCCATGCTGGACGAGACCACGGCCCAGCCAGGGCGCCACCCTCACCGCAGCTGACCCTCGGCCCCGGCCTCCCCAGGTCTGGTCCTGGTAATGACGACTAAGGGCCAGCCCCGTGCAGTGCACCTCTTGGCCCTCTTCGGACCTGGCCCAGAGAGCTCCATATCACCCAGGGCCTCTACAGAAAGAGAGCCGCCCACCATGCCACCCACCAACTCCTGCGGAACTCGTGGCGACCCCACAGGTGATCTACCCCTGGACTACACTCTGGACGGCCCCCCCTCAACACCCAGCTGCCACCTGCGGTTCCCGGCGTAGGGCCCCCTTCTGCCCGTGACCCAAGCCCTCCTCTCCGCCAGTGCCGTGAGTAAGAAACTCTGAAGTTGTTTGTCCCCTAGTGTCCATGAGCCCCTATCCCAGTGAATTAACCCCTTCTCCCCCTCGCCCTCAGTGCACCCCCCTGTGATCCCCCAATATTACCTCCCCGTGTGGAACTGTGAACTCCCCTACCAATAACCTTATGCGCGGAGTGCGTGGTGCCAGGCAGCTGGTTGCCCCCAAGTGTGACTACCCCTCCCCCCCCCAATGTTACATACGGACAGACAGCATCAGTGCCACCCCCTTCCCCCCCCCGTTGTTTTGTCCTTGCTGATGCGAATCTTAAGTGATACGTAAGGTATACTCCCAGCTACCTGTCTCATAAGAAATTCCATATCACCTCTCCCTGTCCCCCTCAAGCCCCTCACGCGTGGATACATCGTAAGTGCTATATTCTCTCGTCCTCTGTAACGCGAACGTAGCATAAGGATAGCTAGGATATGGTCTGTGTCACGCGGGTGCATATAACTACCATAGGAGGCCGTTTATGTTATACGAATGTATATATAAGGACTTGAATATGTACTGCCGTCTGTGTCACGCGTTATTGAGGTACACTTGACTGTCTTTGTCATATGCCTGGGACCTAGCGCACCTGGTGTATTGTGGAAACCATACATATGACACTGTGTTGGAATTATTCTATATAATGAAAGGTAGAATACTGTGTAAAGGTCAGACTCGCTGAACTAGGTGGAAATATTATTATAAGAGCTAGCCTTCTGAGATTATCTGGTTCTTGTATGACCCATAGTTTTGATCACAACTTGTGTGTGTAATTGTCTATTGTTAATATATAAGTGTGCCTTTGAACCAGTTGTGTCTGGACTTTTCTTCCTTGCCTGTGACTGACCCGGTCGAGAACAAAGAACCCAAGGATGCACCGTACTTGAACCCGAGATGCCGGGACTCAGAATACGCTGCATAACATCTAGATTATGCGAAAATATTTGTTACTGAAGACCATGATTCATTCATGACCCATATGCTGCGGAAGTTGCATGTTGACATCGGCAGTGGCGAATCGGACCTGAAACTCATTCGTCTCTAAATTGTTCAGGATAGGTTGTTAGGTTTGGTTGAATTAGGTTCCGTTCGGTCATTGAGTTAGGTTAATAGGGACGAGCGATTATTGACGAGCCGAATCAGTTAGAGTTTAAAAGGGGTGCTGTTGTAAAGGCAATACCTTCGATCATCATCGCATCGGGTGGCCTTTGCCACGGTTTGCGTGTAAAACTGGTGGTTTTATAGTTGATATCTACAAAAATACGCCTTTCAACAACTTCTTAAGACCGTATTTTAGTTACATTATAGTTTATTGATAAAAAATAAAGCATATGCATGGGTGCTCCCCTGCAGTTTCGCCGCATACTGTTTTATGGCTAAGTCTACTAATACCAATCCGGATCACTTCCTTCTAAAACGGCTCCAACCTGGCGCAGGGGGCGGAGCATGGGAGTGACGTCGACGGGCTCGAAACCTCAGTGCAGTTGACTAACTTGACTCCTGACCATGGCAGTGAGAGGATGTTTGCTCCACGAAAGTATGTACACTACCTTCACGACACCACCAGGTGTGGGGGTCTGAGGGAAGGTGTACTGTATAGGGGTGTGAGGGAACCTACTGCTATATCATAAGGTTAAACAAGTCCGCACTTCTTCCCCTTCCTCGTTTTCCCCTATTATATTCTTTTTTTTTTCGACCTATCAACCACTGGGGCCAAAGCCCCTGGTCATTAAGGCCGAATATATACATGTATATACATATAAACATACACACACACACACACACACACACACACACACACACACACAAGTAGAACTGATTGCAGTAGAGATCAACACATCTGAAGGTAAAGTAATTGTATCCAATTTGTACATGCCACCCAGATCAAACACATGGGAAAGAGATGAATATGAGGACCTGGCAGAGAGTACAGTTCAGAGTTTAAGATCATTACTACATAAAATGGAAGAGAAATCGGAAAGAATTATACTAACTGGGGATTTTAATACAAATAAAAATTGGAATACTCTAGATATAATTAGCAAAGAAAGCTGTTGGGACCAAAGTTCCTGGATCTCGTGCAAGAGTTTTTCCTAACGCAACATGTGAGGGAAACCACCAGAAAAAGAGGACTTGATATACCTTCAGTGCTAGATCTAATATTTACTAGGCAAGAAAATGATATTGACAGTTTAATATATCACCCTCCACTCGGCAAAAGCGATCACGCAGTACTAAATTATAACTTCAGGATAGCATATGACATAGTAAACAGCAATGACAGTTACAAAAAGAGCCTAAACTATAAAAAGGGAAATTATCAAGACCTAAAGAAGTATTTCTTAGAAGTTGATTGGGAAAACGAGCTTAGAGGACAAGATTTAAATGCTGTATATAAAAAATTCTGTGAATTTTATGAAATAGGAGTCCAGAAGTACATCCCACAGCACAAACAAGCAGATAAGAAAATACAGAAATGGTTCAATACAGAATGTAAAAAATCAAAAGAAAGAAGAGATTTCTTGTGGAATAGATACAGAAGACACAGTAGTGAAAGGGCGTATAATAATTACAAACAGGCAAGAAACGATTATACAAGAATAAGGAGGGAAGCCCAAAAACAGTTTGAGGAGGATATAATAAATAAAAGTAGTGATCAACCAAAGCTGTTTTACAGCTATATCAGAAGCAAAACCAAAGTAAAAGATATAATACAATCCATTACGGACGAGGGAATTACTTATACACAAGAGAAAGATATTTGTGAAGCACTAAATAAGAATTTCCAATTAGTTTTTACAGAAGAAAAAAGTTTTGAGAGAGACTATGTGGAACATGCATGTCCACACATACTACCAGATATACAAATAGCAGAAAAAGTAATACAGGAGGAGTTAAGTAGATTAGACAGAGGAAAAGCAAGTGGTCCTGATGAAATTTCATGTTGGGTGTTACGAGAATGTGCAAAGGAGTTAAGTAAACCATTATTTTTAATTTTCAAGAAATCCTTGAGTCAAGGTAAACTACCTGATATTTGGAAAAAAGCAAATATTGTCCCCTTATTCAAGAAAGGAAATAGACAAAATCCACTCAACTACCGACCAGTATCACTGACCAGTGTTGTAAGCAAGGTATTAGAAAAGCTTATAAGAAAAGCTTGGGTAAATCATCTAGAAGAACACAGTATGATAACAGAAAGACAGTTTGGTTTCAGAAAAGGAAAATCATGTGTTACTAATCTGTTCAGCTACTATGACAGAGTAACGAACACAATACAGGAAAGGGAAGGATGGGTGGACAGTATCTATTTAGATTTCAAGAAAGCTTTTGACACAGTACCACACCAAAGACTTTTATGGAAACTGTACCATCAAGGAGGAATTCGAGGCAAACTGTTTTGTTGGATGCAAGACTTTTTCATAAAAAGAGAAATGAGAACAGTACTAAGAGGAAACTACTCATCATGGAAAGAAGTGACTAGTGGAGTACCATAAGGTTCAGTGCTGGCACCAATCATGTTTTTGGTGTATATAAATGATATAAACAGTAACACTGGAAATGAGAGCTATCTGAATATGTTTGCAGATGATGCAAAAATACAAAGGGGAATTACTAACACAGACTCTTGTAAAGAGCTACAAGAAGAATTAAATAAACTTCATGAATGGAGTAGTACATGGCAAATGGAATTCAATGTGGACAAGTGTCATGTAATCAAGTTTGATAAAAGTGGAAAAAGACTTGATTGGGATTATCAGTTAGGAAATAAAACCCTATACACATCAGAAAGAGAGAAAGACCTAGGTGTGATTATCAATAACAGACTATCTCTGGCTGACCACAATAGCGAGAAGGTACGGAACATGTATACACTGCTTGCAAATATGAGAATAGCATTCACATACATAAATGAAGACATGCTAAGAAGGATAATAACATCATTCATTAGACCAACCCTGGAATATGCATCAGTAGTCTGGAGTCCTCATCTCAAAAAGCACATAGACAAGATTGAAAAAGTTCAAAGGGCCGCTACAAGATGGATACCAAGCTTAAGGGACCTAAGCTACGAAGAAAGACTAAATAAACTGAATCTACCAACACTACAGGAGAGAAGAAAAAGAGGTGACATGATAATGCTATATAAGTGCATATCAGGGAAGAAGAAAATATACATAAATGATTACTTAACATATGGAGAAGCATCAGCAAGAGGACACTGCAAAAAACTGCATAAGAAGAGAGGTGATAATGACGTAAGGAAATTCAGTATCCCAAACAGAGCAATTGATCAATGGAATGCACTACCGAATGAAATAGTGTGTGCTAAAACAATTCACAAATTTAAGGATATGTACGATTGTCACAAAAAGGACTTTGTATAAACTTGTAGAGAAGTTATATATATATTAAACTTGTGGACGAGCGGTTGTTATACTTGAGTTGTTTGTAAGTAGATAATCTTGGTTCCCATTTGTAATGCAATGACAGGAGAGGTAAAGAATAGTATGGGAGTATTTTTATTTGTCTTGGAAATATTAAACAAAGTCTCTCACACACGAGTGAAGTATAAGTAGAGTCCCGCTAGCTACCTCCCTGTCTCGCTCTCTCGCTCTCTCTTCCAAGTTGCTAAGCCTTTCTCCCTACTACCTGCCGATTCTATGGCCTCTCTCCTTCTGAGGTCTCTTTCCTAAATTCTGATGAAACAGGGGTCGTGTCACGTGTGTTACACTGTGGTTGGAAAGTTCTAGAAGCCTGCGTGTGAGTATGTGTGTATGTGTGTGTATGGTCACGAGGCACTGTCGTGTGCCTATAAAGCATTCCTTGAGTTAAGAGTGTGTAAGCATGTTTCGCATTGCTCGATTCTCGCAAACACAATACCTTCTCATCATCTGAATTCCTGATTCTATCTGTCTCTCTATCAATCTATTTATCTATTTATCTATTATGATTTGTAATTATAATATGGAGACCTGACATTGCTCGGCTGCGCAGCTGAAGGTCCTCCGACAGCAATTATCATTGACATATGCGAATCTATTAGTACATAATATTGATTATAATATTGTATACATATAATGTTCATAATAAATTGCAATGATTCAGTAATATTACATTTTAAACAAGTTGTATACATATTTGAATAAATGCATTAAGAGTAAATTATCTCCTGTCATTGCATGACACGATAAATATGGTTTAAGACACGGGACAGTACGAGCTTGACTCATTCCTGTAAAGATACAATTAGGTATGAACAATTAGGTAAGAACACACACACACACACACACACACACACACACACACACACACACACACATGCACACACTTCCATGCATATATACAGACACACTTTCAAGCACACGTACATATATATATATATATATATATATATATATATATATATATATATATATATATATATATATATATATATATATATATATATATATATATATATATATATTTTTCTTGGTTTTATATTTTTTAGACCTTATATTATAAAGAAAAATCTAATCTAAAGACCCTAAAACTAATCACCTAACAGACAAATCGCGAACCTATACTAAATCCTAAAGAGACAAATAGCTAAACCTACACTAATGGTAAAAATCCCTCGACTAACAAAACACCATCGACTGCAGATATGTAATGCATTTCTACATTACCTACCTGCACTCATCACCTGGTGACTGTCAGTCGAGGGGCAACCTAATATAGGGGACATCAGTATTTGAAAGGGAACCAGACGAGTCAGGAACATTTCCATATACCTCAGCTGTCGACCCTAATTAACACAACCTGAACAAGATGGTATAATGTATTTACATAATTTGTACAAAAAATTGAAGTGCCTCGCCCAACAGACCACCAGCGACTGTAAGTGCCCAATACCTTTCTATATTGCACACTTGCATTCATCAGTTGGTGACTGTCAGTCGAGGAACGGGGCTTAATGTAGGGGACATCTATATTAGAAACAGATCAGTGGGAGGAGGAACTATTTCAAATATGTCAACTGTCAACCCTAATTAATAGTACAATATATACATATTTACAGTTGATAAAAACGATAACCATATAGTAAAAAAGTCACATCACTCTGATCAGTCCGGTCTCTCTCAAGAAAGCCATCAACATAACAATGTCCCCATCACCCAGGATGGTGGAAAGGTTGAAGGGGACCACTGCTGCGCTGCAGTAATTTGTAATGTAAGTGAACCCCTTTTACGAATGAATCGCCGACAGCGCAGGATGATATGACGGATAGATAACACCGCATCACAGATGTCACAATGCGGTGGGAATCGTTTTTCCATATAAGGTTTCATGTGTGTTAGGATGGTGGCATTAAACCGCAAACGATCCAACACTTTTTCTTCCAGGCGACTGGGACGGTTGGCTGTGTCCCAGTCGCCCAGGTACGGCTTACACGTTCGAATATTTAGTCTGGTCCACTGACCTTGCCACAGAAGATTTATTGATTTCTTCCCGAGAGAGAGACTCGACCGTAGATCACGGGGAACTTCCCAAGTCTCCTCGAGCTCTACAGTCGACTTTGTAAGTAAGTCAGCCTGCTCATTGCAGTAGATACGACAATGACCAGGGACCCAGATCAGCGTGAATGACTTGCATGAATGCAACTTATTAACGATGCGGCCCTGGATCTCGTGAGAGTCCGTAGTACAAGATGCAATTGCCTGAAGGGCTGATTTTGAATCCGAAAATATGACAAATGAGTCATGCTTAGAACTGAGAGCATAGTCTATGGCTTTGTCAATAGCAAAAAGTTCGGAGGTAAACACAGATGTATGAGTCGGCAACCGATTCCAGAGGGCACTTTTAGTCGACCACACACTTGCACCCACACATTCACTTCACTTGGAGCCGTCGGTGTGCAAGTGGTGGGACCGCAAGTGACGAATGATGATATTACGAAACAAGTGGTGGACCTCCGCCTCCGGTGCCTTGGTCTTAGGTGCTGGAAGCCAAGTTACGTCAACAGTAAAGCCAGGTGGCTCCCAAGGCGCTATATTTTTAATCACCAACTTGTTACAGTCACTGAGGTCCACACCAAGCTCCTGAGTCGAAAAGTGGAGGCGAATGGCAAGTGGCCGACGCACCCTCGCATTAGATGGTGGTATTGACACAGCGGGGTACAGGCCACATTGCCAATATTACTTTACCTTGATGTTCGTATGCCATAGGATAAGGCCAGGTGGTCACGGCAAATAAGGAGGGAGGCACATGTGCCTTCACTTCCATACGAGCTAAACGGGTACACTGGACGGCTCCAAGACACATTCGCAAACATTATTTTATTCTGCAACACATCGAATCCTTTCAGCGTGGCATCGGATGTCGAGCCATACACCTGTGCGCCATAGTCTAGCTTCGATCGAATAAGGGACTTATACACCATTAATAAAGATTTTCTGTTGGCACCCCATGTAGTACCCGCTAGGTACTTGAGGACATTTAACGGTTTATCACAGCGAGCAAGCAAATTATTGAAATGAATTTTAAAGTTGAAACGACGATCAAAATGTATTCCTAAAAACTTTACAGAATTTTGAAAAGGTATCGCCTAATTATCCAAAGTTAAGCACACATTAGGTACGTTACATTTAGTGAAGACTACAGCGGCACACTTAGGGACGGAAAACTTAAATCCCCACTGCAAGGCCCATTGGTGGACGGAGTCAAGGACTGCATGAATCCGCCCAGCCGAAAATTGTGCATTATGGGAAGAGTGCCATATTGCACAATCGTCAGTGTAGAGCGAGTACTTAAGATCCCTCGGGATTGGAGCTGATGACAGAATATCATTGATCATAATGCTAAATAAAGTGGGACTAAGCACACTTCCCTGCGGCACCCCGTTTTCCTGGATAAATATATCCGATGTTACGTTACGGGACAATTTGACAGAGAAAGTCCTGTCCCTTAAGAAATTTGAAATAAAAATAGGCAAATCTCCTCTTAAACCATAAGCATAGAGCTTCATTAGTACACCGTGTCGCCATGTCATGTCATAGGCTTTATGGATGTCCAAGAACACCCCTATCATGAATTCTATATTGGCAAATGCCTCTGAAATACAATGCTCCAAATTCATTAAATGATCTAGTGAACTTCTGTATTTACGGAAGCCACATTGTTGATCATTTAACAAACTGTTCGACTCTAAAACAAAAAGAAGCCTATTATTAACCATACGTTCCATGACCTTACATAGACAAGAAATCAACACAATAGGACGAAATGATGTCGGATTCATAAGACGACCAGCCTCTCTGGGTATCGGTATGACGTGCGCAAAGTGCCATGAGTTTAGGAACGTTCGAGACGCCCAAATCTTATTGTACAATGCTAACATCTTAATCAGGTTGTCCTGATTAAGATGCTGGATCATACCGTACGTGATGGTGTCAGGTCTAGGGCTGGTGTCTTTTCAGGATTTAAGGGCAAGGAGCAGTTCATCTAGCGTAAACTCTTGGTTGTATGGGGAGTCTACGTCTTCTGTGGCAAAGTCTAATATCTGCAGCTCAGCCATGCGATTATGATGTTGAAAACGCGCATCATAATTGGCTGAGCTACTTACATGAGAAAAACTCCTGGCGTGGATGTTAGCAACGTCCACGGGATCGTCATAGATGGTGTTGTTCACCTGCAGGGTGGTGACAGGGAAGTATGGGCCTTTATTATTTAATATTCTGATAGTGGACCAGACATTACTTAATGGTGTCGTACGAGTCACCGTGGACACAGAGAACCGCCAGGAGTCACGTTTGGCCCTTCTTTTTATTCTCCTTGCCTCAGCCCGTGCCTGTTTGTATGAAATAAAATTTTCCTTAGTGGGTATGATTTGTGATCTTGGTCCTACTAATGTTAAATTATGGAACATTTTAGGCATAAACACTGAAAATACCTCTTTCATACATCCAGGGGCTCCTGACCGAGAGGAGAATGCCTTTGCTGATGCACCCCACCTCATCAAGTTGATCAGGAATAATTTCCTTGACTCTGGGTTTGAAATGGGGAATGGACATTTCGCTACCAGTGGGTGTGTAAGAGAATTAATCACGCGAAGCATCAGTGATCTAAAAGTGACTCACCGCCTGTCAGAGAAGCATGTGTATGTTAATGTGTCAAGTGAATGAGTGTTAAGTTAGCGGTGCAACTTCTTTCAGAAACTACATCAAAATCACAAAGATATTTTGGAAAAAAAGAAAAAAAAAAACTTTGAGAGTCAATACTGGGAGGAAACTGGTGACGTTATTGGACTGGTAAACAGGTAGTTTGACTTCATGAACACTAGAGTACCTAATGATACAAAACATCAGGAGATGCACGTTGACTTCACTTAGAACACCAAGATCAAGTACTGTAGGATATGATCAATATTGCGACAACCATGAGAGTGTGTGGCATTAAGAATATGTATTAGTTTTAAAAAAAAAAGTTAATAGAGTCCTGCCGATCAACGCCAAAATTGTTTGCCCTTGTGAAGGATAAGTTCCGAATGTCTTTTGTATTAACATACAGACTGAATCAGGATGGACTGGATCATTTCTTTGCCCATCTAAGGCAAACGAGAGCTTCTTACGAACATCCATCACCAGTTTCATGCAAACAGAGTACAGGCACATCTGCTGGGTAAAGGAAGTAGCTACCTTGGAGGGAAGTAAATACAATTCAGATCAAGAAAGCAGAGACAAATATCAGAGGGCTCATTCTGTAATCACACCCCAAGTAAAACAGTAAAAGATAATGAAAATGATCTTCAGCTTGAACCCAGTCTTACTGCAGTCATGTTCTCAGCATTGACTGTCTATGAGTCGTCATTTGAGGCTGAAGAAAGAATGATGCAGAGCAGCCGCTCCATGATCTCTGGGATAATGACCTGGAAAGTGCTGCAGAAGAAGAAGGACTGCGATATGTTGGTGGGTACATTGCATACAAGCTTCCTGAATACAAGTTTCTGGGATCCAGGATGGAAGCTGGAGACCACCTGGACTGAAATTGCATGCAGAAAGAAAGAAGCTTTAATGAAAGCAAGTCCAGACTTTCATGAAAAACTAAAAGTGATGGAAAAAATATTCCATGCAGTGTCATCATGGGAAGAAGACTTTGAAACTTGGTAAGAGGTAACTAAGTTGTTAGTGACAGAAATTGCATGGTTTGGCCATGTGGAGAGGATGGAGGGTGAAAGACTGACGAAGAGAGTGTATGTGAGCGAGGTGGAGGGGTGAAGAGGGAGGGGGAGGCCGAGGATGAGATGGAGGGATGGGGTGGAGAGGTATATGAGAGAGGGGGGTGTGAGTTGGGAGCAGGGCAGTGAAATGGCGGGGGACAGGGCGACTTGGAGGCGATTTGTTTGTGGCCACCCCAAACGGGATTGAGGCGTCTGGCAATAGATAGATAGATAGACCATTGGATGTCTACTTTTTTTTTTTTCGCTGCAGAATGTGTTTTGGGATGCGAATATTGAGCAGAAATATGGAATCACAAAGGGATCAAAAGCGAAAATTTACAAAGCTACTGAAGCAACTATTGCTGATCATCATCATCGTCATCATCATCACCACCACCACCACCATTACCACCACCGTCATCATCATCATCATCATCGTTGTCTGTACTAGGATGTTTACTGTGTTAGCTGATTTTTAACTGCAGTGTAGCATGTAAATTTATGTGGTTTGTTTTCAAAGTGTTTAAAGCTTGATTTCAAAGTGTTTAAAGTGTCTGTATTAGGATTATGCAGTTTTGGAAAATCTACCATAAGTGTAAATTTTAGGAATCAATTGGATATATTATTATCCAGTAATTTATCGTTATCCTACTATTGATCTTATATAATGAAGAGAATTCTATGATTAAGAAGTTAACTGTTTCACAGTAATTAAATAATAATGAGCAATGTTATTGTTATTAAAGAGCAAATAATGAGGGGAAGGGAAGAATGAAAAAGGGAGATGAAAACAGAGTGAGAGGGGAAGGGAAGAGGAAGGTAGGAAAGAACAGAGTAAGGGAAGGAAATACATGAAGGGAAGAGAGAGGAGAATGATGGAAGAGTGGAAAACGAGAGGGAGGAGGGAACTGTTGGGATATGATGTATGAAAGGGAACAATGGGATGGGGAAAGAAAATGACGAAGATGGAGATATAAACACAATAAAACAGAAACATTTGAGGGAAAAAAAAAAGGAGAGGGAAGGAGGAGGAGCAGGCCAGCTGTCATCAGGCCTACTGACGTCATCACGGTCCTGCCCACATGCACCCGGACTGACATGGCATCTCTGGACTTTGTTTTCACCGGTGTGAACGCGGTAATTTTGCAAAATTTTTCGCGTTTCATTGCGAAGCACAGGATGGGTTTAGGAAGCTAAAAATTGCACTGGTAAGAAAAAAAAATCGATATTCGAAATTTCAAAAATGATTCCGGGACAGGGCACTGGGTCCCGACAGTTTCTTGACCCACGTCCACGGCGGGGCTTAGCGAGCCTTTGCTAGGCAACGAGTAGTTGCTTAGCAACCAAAACTTTGTAGACATAAGGTCATTGCAGGTCACTGTATCCAGGTTTGGTCTGAATCAGTTAATTCTGAAAGGACAGAAGTGCCTGTCACAATATTTAACAAGATTGCTAGGGGCGCTGAGGCCAGTCTTCTCAGGGTTGCCACTCGAAAACTAAAGGAGAGAGGAGAAAAATGGATGGAACACTTCTCATAGGGAATGACCTAAAGGTTACACCTAAAGAAGTCAGAGCTTTTATGGCCATTAGTAATGTTTCTGTAGCTCGAAACGTGAGAAGTACGAAAAGTTTTTTTTTTTTTTTCGGCCGTTGCTAGACAATGAGTAGTTGCCTAGCAACCAAAACCTTACGGACACAACTAGATTATTGTGTCCAGGTTTGGTCGGAATCAGTTAATTCTGAAGGGTAGAAGTGCCTGCCACAATTAAACAAGAATACAAGACAATAAGAAAGAAAACGCGACTAACAATAAGGGCTGCATGGAGCTGGCCAACATTTGATGTCCCCACATTCTAACCACAATATTCTTTACACCTGGCATGAGCCACAGGCATAGTCCAAAGTACGCCAGTGTCGTTGACATTTGTAAGGGCAGCGTTTATCATATACGTGTTTTCTGCAAATGACGGTAATCCATTGTGTGATCAAGGCCTAAAGAATTCTTTAGCCCTTGCGTGTGACGGCATAGTTTCAAAGGAACCCCACGTCGTCTGTCATATTGTCACATTAGTGGTACCTGCAGTCTTTTTTTTTTTTTTTCTGTGATTTATAGTGGCTGTGTGTGGGGCTGGGGGGGGTTCGTGCGTGCACGCACCTTTTTTTAGGTGGTTATATATCTACTTTATTAAGGTTAATTTTGGACTTAAGTTAGGTAATAGTATCACCCACAGGGTCAGCCTTGGAATCCTTGGCAACATGTCCCCATTGAACCCATCTTCACTTAATGTTATGATTTTTGGCAACCCTAACCCACCCATTATGCAAGGAATATACCTGTAGTCTATAACTTATCATTCTATTTTCTGTAGCATACTTGTCCAATCATACCAGTGCTGTCATTTTAAAATCAGTCATACCAGGGTATGGGAGAATACAGGACCATCTGAAGGGCTGGTGGGATGCGTACCAGGGTATGGGAGAATGCAGGACCATCTGAAGGGCTGGTGGGATGCATACCAGGGAATGCAGGACCATCTGAAGGGCTGGTGGGATGCATACCAGGGAATGCAGGACCATCTGAAGGGCTTGTGGGATGCATACCAGGGAATGCAGGATCATCTGAAGGGCTGGTGGGATGCATACCAGGGTATGGGAGAATGTAGGACCATCTGAAGGGCTGGTGGGATGCTTACGTGAAGTATGAATAAATGTGCGCCTGGTGGACCTGATGTGGCCTGGGTCACCCCGTGTTACAAGAGCAGAGCATGTAGGGAAGTGTTCAGCATCATCTTGTATCTCTCTATCTTGCCTCAATGCTGTCTCCTGCAGACCCACAACTTTTAAGTGTCTCTGCACTAAAGCAGCACAGGTTAGGCTAAGAATGGTTTAACGTAGCACTTTATCTGACCTTAAGTTTTAGAGTAATGGTCACAAGTGGTTTGTGGCCCTATCAAGCTACTCACCAGTTGCTCAAATGAAAGCCACTTTTGGACCACTCCTGTACAGCTGATGTTCACTTGTGGTTGACAGTGTCTCGCCACAACGAGACTCAGGGAAAAGTGTGGAAGTTTGGTTTCAGGGTGGATGCTGCATTTGTGAGTCTACACCCAGTTAACAGGGGCATCATAGTAGGCTCCACTTCATCCCGTGATCTGACTGAATGGTTAACCCCCCAGCATTGCAAATGGTAACTACTGTAAATAAATAAATGTGCATGTAGTTAGGCTTGTGAGGTGCAACTTGAGTGATGTGTGAATGAGTGTTGGCCCATTTCACCAAGCATGCTGTTGACACTTAACAGGTCTTCCACTTTAATACTTTTTCTCTCAGTTTCTGAATCTAATCTTACCCCATCCTTAGGTGAGAAGATAAGGTCATAATGATAATCATTCTTTTAGTTGGTATATACTGAAAAAGAACTTGTGGCCAGGTAACCACTGCTTGTTTAGACCTTTGACTAGGGTACTACGAGTTCTGTCAGCCGAACAAAGTCACTCGGTGTTGAATTAAGCATGACTCCTCAGTGTATCAACAGCAGAAAAGGTTACTTGAGCTTTTTTTGTTTCCCAAAGTATTGCAAGTTGAATAAAATATTTTGCAGCCTGAATAAAATGCAATACCCAGGTGCACCAAGCAGAGTGAAGAAGTTGACCCCCTTATTGAGATCCATATGAGAAACTTTTCAAACAGGAAGGAGATTAGAGACTTGTCAAGTGAGGGGATTAGATATAGCTTTCATTAACACTTTCACCATGAAACATCTACCCAAACTAATAAATAAATAAGTAAATAAAATAGTTTGTACGTAACAGAAACATATTTTTAAAAGACTTCCCCAGCTTGTATGGGTTAATGATGATGCTAACCAAAGGTGCTGTATTGCAGGTAATCAGTGTGAGATGAGGCTGGATCCATGAGAGAGTGAGCCATGTCTGGCTGGAGCCACCTGCCCCTCCTTCCCCTCTGATGGGTTCCTTTACAAGTGTCCTCCAGGCAGAACTGGCACCCTCTGGGACCAGAATGAGTAATTATGTGGCTATGTGGCATATGGTAAAATGTGAAATGTTTTAAGGAAAACGGTCGAACGAATCATGAACAGTAGATTACGCCAACAATTAGATGACATGAACCTTCTTTCCCCCAGACAGTTTGGCTTCAGACCTAGACGGTCCACACAGGACGCCCTAAACATCTTCACGAATTACCTACATATCAATCAAAACATTCGCATTGCATACAAGACAGCCCTTATTACTCGAGACATAAAACGCGCATTTGACTTAGTATGGCACGCAGGCCTGAAGTCCAAAATCTGCAAACAATTTCACTTTCCTACACCAATTATAAAACTGCTTTGCAATTTTTTTTAGACAACCACACAATCAGCATTAAATTTAAAAACAATTACTCAGACTTTTTTCATCTTCATGCAGGTGTACCTCAGGGCTCCGTCCTCGCACCCACCGTCTACAGTGCCCTCTACACAAATGACATCCCCACCCCAGCACACGACGATTCACTGTACGAAGACGATATTACTCAACTGGTACCTTCCACGGCAACTGTCGGAATCACAAACAAAGCGAGTATCGAGCTGGACCGAATTGCACGATGGGAGCAGAAGTGGCGGATTCAAGAGAATCCCTTGAAGTGCACAGTCACATATTTTCGTACTAAAACAGCCAATCCCCGCCCACTTTTTCTAAGTTCGCGTGACCCGGATCGCGTTTTCATTCCTATTAGAAATACCTGCACCGTACTTGACCTTACATTTGACAAAAACCTGAAATTTCACCATCACATAAGAGGCAAGGCAGCCATGGCTGGGACTGCATTAACTCGAATATACCGCTTTCGCAGTGCAGCGTCTGAAACAAAATTCCATCTTTACAAAGCGCTGATCAGACCACTGCTTACATATTCACCGTTAAGCCTATCTTTCGGTTAAAAGCAACATCCAAAATCTACAGGCAGTTCAAAACAAAGCCATACGTTGGGCATTAAGCATACGGTGGGATGATTTTGAAACCAACATACACATTCAAGAACGTGCCAACATCCCTATCAACACATACCTTCATCATCTACAAGAAAAACAAATCACAAAATTCACTGACATTCATAATGACTTCATCGACTTCTGCACACAGATCACACCGCCCACACGACCTCTAGCCAACCTCCTCCACCCTGACGTCCCACTATCAAGATCACTGCAACCTCCTAATGCCTCGCCCAAACCCGTGTGGAGACAGCATGAATAACATACAATAAACCCGTGTGGAGACAGCATGAATAAAATACAAAAGTTATTGTCATAGTGAAGATAGAGAAGGGAATAACACTATCATTTACTTTCATTTAGTTTCTTCCTGCTGCCTCTGTACGATTTTATTCAGCCTGATCTCAGCAGTACCAGAAGCCCTTCCTGACCCAAATAAAATAGTTTGACGGTAGCAAGAATCAATCCAAGGAACGTCATCGTACTGAAAATATAAAATATAGTTTCTAACATAGGTCTTTACTTAATTAGGAGACATTACAGAGAGGGGGGGAGGAGGAGAAGGGGAAGGGGAGGGGAGGAATATGAGGAAGAAAGAGTGGGGAGGCATAGGGGCAGACGAGGGAATTGGAGAGAGAAGTGGGAGGGGAAGGAGGAGACACAGAGAAGTGAGGGTGAGGGGAAGAAAGGGTAATGTAAGTGTCTGAGACAAAGGACAGGATGAGCGAATGAGAGCACTGATGAGGGAGAGGGAAGGAAAGCGTGCAAGGGTGTGGGAGAGAAAGGAGAAGAGAGGATACACACACGCGCGCCTGTGCGTGAAGGTGTGCCTCACCAGCATCAGGTCTCATGATTGTTCAGGGAATCGAACCAGAAACTTGTCGTTTGTGAAGCGAGTATACTTCCTCTTACACCAGCGACACCCCACGCTTACATACAGCTGGGTACCATACATACGCACACACAAACACAGATTGTTAGTGACACAAACACTGTGATGTGCTTTTCATCATGTAATTAGTTTAGGAGGTGGTATTGTTCGACACTTAAACAAACAGATTATAATCTGCAATTGTTGTTACCTCCGTCAAGAAGGTTATGGTTTTGGCTTGGTTTGTCTGTCTGTCTGGTTGCAGTAGTGTTGCACAACTATTGCATACAGTTGCACCTAATGTTTGAAAAAAAAAAAAAAAACTCACAGGAAGGAATAATGAACTAGCACCTAGCCATGAAATGGCTATATGGCACTGCAGGAGAAGACGGAAAATAATGTGCGGAAGAAACACGGAAATATCAAGAAGAGAGATAGGACAGAAGAGCAGAAGAAGATAGCATGGAGAGAAAGACGGGAGAGAAAAAGGCACCTTTTAGTCGCCTCTTATGACAAGCAGGGATACTTCCTCAGAGGAAGGAAGGAATAATGAAGGAAGGAATACTGAAGCACTAACAGCAAGCCATAATATGGCTATATGGCACTAAGACCCCCAGAGGAGTAGGTGATTGCTATAGATCTGGAGAAAAAGGTCAAAGTCAGAAGGAGATGTTGCTGCCTTTCGGGTTCGTGTTGTCGTGTGACCACAGGCTCACCTAAACATGCACCCGATGGAGTGCAGGCCGAAGTTGGTCTTCTACAGGCCTCCAGCCTCCTTTCATGGGTTCTGTTCTGGCCCCCAGTAGGGTTTTGTTTTCCTCTCTGCTATGATTCCGGTACCTCCCCTTACTTTATCACAGTTTTTACCTTGTCTGTTTTCACTTCCAATCTTCTTAGTGACCTTGTTTTCTTTTTCACAGGTGTCATCACTGGTGGAGGCATATACAGGTCGTGATGTGACATCAGCAGTGGATTTTTCACCATAATTCGGGACAATAAAGACTTCAGCAAGACGCATCTGCAAGACTACCTGCAATTGAGGACAGGAGCTGAAGGGGTAAGGTTCATGCACTTAACCCCTTCAACATGAGGATGCACTGCCTCGTGGAAAGAAGCAAATATCCATCCTGTTCCTAAAAAGAGGGCAACTTCTGATCCATCAAACTACAGACCAATTGCAATAACTTCAATTCTCGGTAACGTTTTTGAGAAACTAATTAACAAATACATAGTCAAGCATCTAGAAATTAATAAATTAATCAGTGATCGACAGTATGGATTCAGACGAGAACGTTCAACTGTAGACATTCTTTGCCTTCTTACCCATCAGATTAACAAAACAATAGACTAACACGGTGAAACACGCACAATAGCACTTGATATATCAAAAGCATTTGACAGAGTATGGCACCGGGCCTTATTGTCTAAGATGTCACACTATGGCCTTGCATCACTGGTTCCTCTAATTTCTTCTTACTTTCATAATAGAAAAATACGGGTCATGGTAGATGGAATTTATTCTCAGTTTCATTCCATAAACGCTGGCGTACCTCAGGGATCAATTTTTGGCGCCAACCCTCTTTCTCATTCATATTTTTTTTTTTTATGCGAGGAAGAAGGAACCAAAGGCCATGAGCCCGCAGTAACAGTTCCCTCCAAGAGAAAAACAAAATACAATAGAGAGCCAAATTCAAGATCCGATCATTTTGAGATGCCTGGACACACTACGTTTGAAAGACTGGAGATCATAGGCAGCAGGAAATACAGACAGAGGGAGACAGTTCCAGAGCTGACCTGTTGCATAAATGAAAGACTGGGAGTAAACGGTTAACTCTTGCATTAGAGAGTTGGACAGAAAAAGGATGAGAGTTTGCTGCCAGACGGGTGCTACGCGCCCGTCGTAGAGGTGGAGGAATGCAAGCAGACAGTTCAGAGGAGCAGTGACCATTAAAGTAGCGATAGAAAAGAGATAAAGATGCAACAGTGCGGCGAAGAGACAGAGGTTGAAGGGAGTCAGTAAGAGGAGGAGAGTTAATGAGACGAAAAGCCTTTGACTCCACCCTATTGAGAAGAGCTGTATGTGGGAAGCCTCCCCACACATGAGAGTTGTACTCCACACAGGGGCGGATAAAA
The DNA here is from genome assembly GCF_032717465.1 of Coenobita brevimanus. Classification (NCBI taxonomy): domain Eukaryota; kingdom Metazoa; phylum Arthropoda; class Malacostraca; order Decapoda; family Coenobitidae; genus Coenobita; species Coenobita brevimanus. The sequence goes on along the minus strand of NC_137012.1, from coordinate 19,021,671 downwards.
CCCCTGTATAGAGTCAACAATTGTGCAGGGGTAAAGAAAGAGCGGAGTCGGCTTAGCACACCAAATCTCTTGGAAGCAGATTTTATAAGAGATGTAATATGATCTTTCCAAGATAAGTCCCGAGTAAATGAAACCCCAAGCATGTTCAAGGATGATGCAGGATTAAGCTGAATATTATTAAACATTAGTGGGTATACCCGTGGAAGATTTTGTCGGGTTGATAGGTGTAAGAACTGAGTCTTAGATGCATTAAAGACAACCATATTATTTTTACCCCAGTCAGAGATATGAGCCAAGTCAGACATTAGGTGTGCCATAGCCTCATCCCTTGTTTCTTGAAGTAACTGTTGAGATGGGCGTTGCGGGAACCGAATGGAAAGGTGAAGGGTGGAGTCATCAGCGTATGAGTGGATAGGGTTAGATGTACAGCTTAGAAGATCATTGATGAATAAAAGGAAGAGAGTTGGTGATAGGACAGAGCCCTGAGGAACACCACTGTTGATGGATCTAGGAGAAGAACGATGGCCGTCTACAACAGCAGCTATAGAACGACCAGAAAGGAAGCTAGCGATGAAGGCACAGATAGAAGGATAGAAACCGTAGGAGGGCAGTTTGGAAATTAAAGATTTATGCCAGACTCGATCGAAAGCCTTTGAGATGTCAAGTGCAATGGCAAAGCTTTCGCCGAAGTCCCGAAAGGGATGACCAGGAGTCTGAAAGGTAAGTGAGAAGATCGCCAGTGGAGCGTCCCTGACGGAACCCATACTGACGATCGGAAAGAAGGTTGTGATAGGAAAGATGCCTTAAAATTTTTCTATTAAGAATTGACTCGAAAACTTTTGAAATACAGGACGTTAAAGCAATTGGACGATAGTTGGAGGGTTGGGAGTGGTCACTCTTCTTTGGGACTGGCTGAATGAGAGCAAACTTCCAGCAAGAAGGAAAGGTACAAGTTGACAGACAAAGGCGAAATAGTTTGCCTAGGCAGGGTGTAAGCACAGAAGCACAGTTCTTGAGAACAACAGGAGGGACCACATCAGGCCCATATGCCTTGTTAATACTGAGGCCAGTGATGGCAGAAAATACATCAACTGAAGAAATTTTAATGTCAGCTATGAGGAAGTCAGAGGGGGGAAGTGATGGAGGAACAGCACCGGAATCGTCTAAGGTGGAATTGGAGGAGAAAGTCTGTGCGAAGAGATTTGCTTTATCAGTAGAAGAAATAGCTACAGAACCATCAGAGTAGAAAAGAGGAGGGAAGGATGATGAGGTAAAGTTGTTAGAAAGATTTTTGGCAAGGTGCCAGAAGGAGCGGGAAGAATTCGAGTTGGAGAGTTGAGAGCATTTAGTATGGATGAAATTATTTTTAGTAGAGCGAAGAACAGACTTAGCACGATTCCGGGCAGAAACGTAAAGATTATGTGATTCAGGGGTGGGTTGGCTCCGGTACCTTTTGTAGGCCTTCTCCTTGTTGCGGACAGCATTAGAACAAGCGTGATTAAACCAAGGCTTTCTTGCATTAGTCAAAGGATATGAGAAAGGAATGTATGTCTTCCTATCTGTCACTCACAACCCAATACTCTCTTATGCTGATGACTCGACCCTTCATAGTTCTTTCACATTTAGTACCTCCTTTACACAATTTGATATTATAAATTCCCAAATAAACACAGCAATTTCTCTGAACCAGGACCTTTCTAAAATTAATCAATGGGGACAAACAAATCTGGTCTCATTTAATGCTCAGAAAACTAAATACATTAACTTCTCCAACAGAAAGAATCCCTCAGACTCTCACATAATTTTAAATGATGTCAATATTCCCATATCCACCACAATTGATATCCTAGGTGTTACTCTAAACCCCAACCTAAGCTGGACAGCTTATGTTATATCCCTTGCTAAAAATGCTTCCAAAAAATTGGGACTTATGTACAGAGTTCGTGAGTTCTTCACTGACGAGCAGATGGCCACAATATACAAGTCATGTGCGTTCTCAGATCGAATACTGTTCACCACTGTGGAGTGGATGTGGAGCTGTTGCATTGAGGCAGTTGGACAAAATTCAAAATGAAGCCTTTAGATTAATCAATAATCCTGCCATTACGCAGGACCTTCCTTCTTTATCAGTACGTAGAGATGTTGCTTCTTTAGCATTATTTTATCGATATTTTTACCGTAGGTGCTCTGACGAACTAGCTTCAATTGTGCCTCCCCTTCACATTTTCTCCCGAAATACTCGGGCAGCTGGAAGCGTCCATGAATCCACACTCTCTCCCCCGCAATGCAGAACCTCTGCTTATAAAAATTCATTTATCCCCAAAACTACTACTCTCTGGAATTCACTTCCTGGGAGTTGTTTCCCACAAACATTTAATCCACTTCAATTCAAATCCAGTTGTTATAAATATTTTATGAATGAAGGATGCCTTTAGGCACATGGACTTTTTTTTTTTTTCCTGTTTTTCCTTCTTCCATTCATTATTAAAAAAAAAAAAAAAAGTATGTATGTAGTTTAAATTTAATTCTGGCTAATGTATGTTCCTATTAACACTTTCTGCACTAAGGGTAATGACTCTCCTCTGAATGTTTAAGATCATATAATATGAACTGAATTCTCTACCTAGGAGATTTGAAAAAAAAAAAAAAAAAAAGTTTTTGGTCATAAAGATTTATGTGAATTCTTATGTATTACACATGATAGGATTTAAAAAGCCAGGGAGGTTTATATGCCGTCATCAGATAAACAGTGAATGCAAAAATGAAGGAAATCCTTCAGAAGAGCACGTGGAGTTACATGGAGGGTCAGACTCACAAATGAGGAAGTGAAGGAACATTGTGGTGTGGAAGAGGATGTGATAGAAAGCATTAGGATAAATACATTATGGTGGTTTGACCATGTGGAAAGGATGTTGAGTGAACGACTGACTAGGGGAGTGTCTGAGAGTGAAGTGAAGGGGAGAGAGACAAAGGCACACCGAGGATGAAAGGATGGAGAGGAGAGATATATGAGAGGGGGTGAAAGTTGGGGGAGGGCAGCGAAATTGCAGGGGACGGGGGGACTTGGAGGCACTGTTTGTGGCCACCCCTTACAGCCTTAAGGCGTCTGGCCATAGATAGATATATACAGCCACATAGGGGATGGTCCTTCCAGTTTCCAAACCTTGCCGTAGGTCAGTCTTGGTTATGGTGAGTTATATGCCCAAATTCCTGACTAATGTGTGTGATGTTTTGCATAGACTTTATCTGTCTATTGCCAGATGCCTTAATCCCGCAAGGGGTGGCCAAAAGTATGGGATTCGATCTGGGGTCTTTTAATTTTCGGTCACGCACTTCACCCACCATGCCATCGGGCAGACTTTATACTTTTAAAACGTGATGTACCCTGGACCTGGTCCAGTGCAATGAAGAATACCTTTGAAAAATATCAAAGGCCTGAGTGTTGCTACTTCCTTGCTGGTGGCCTATGGCTGTACTAAAGGGTTAATACTGGGAATGATGCTGCTGAAATTGGAATCTGTTAAATTATGTTCCAGGAAGGAAAACCTATTGCCTTTGCCAGTACTCAAAGGCTTGAGTGTTGTTACTTCACTGTTCGTGTTCCATGACCCCATGAAAGGGTTAGCACTGAGAATGATGCTACTGATTTTGGACTGCTCAATAAGTTTGTCAGAAGGAAAACATATTGCCTTTGCGAGTAGTCAAAGGCATGAGTGTTGGTACTTCTGTGCTAATGGTCTACTACCCCATTAAAGGGTTAACCCTGAGAATGATGCTACTGGGTTTGGACTCTACTCAGTGTTTTTGCAGGAAGAAAAGCCTATTTCTTTTGCCAGATGTCAAAGGCATGAGTGTTTTTACATCCTTGTTGGTGTTCTATGACCGCATTAAAGAGTTAACACAGAGTGATGCTACTGGGTTTGGACTCTGCTCAGTGCTTTTGCAGGAAGGAAAACCTATTGCCTTTGGCAGTAGGTCAATAAGTAAGACAGAGAATAGCTACGCACAAATTGAGAAAAAAATATTGACAATTGTCTATGATCTTGAGAAGCTTCGCCATAACACATATGGTTACATGATTCATATAATTACTGGTCACAATACACTTAACACTAAGGTAAAAGCTGTCTCCTGCCCCAAAACGACTGCAAGCACTGCTAATAAAAACATAAGAGAATCAATATAAACAGCCACAAACGTTGCCATGCTTTATCCAC
>NC_137012.1:18822001-19017354 GCF_032717465.1 Coenobita brevimanus | reverse complement strand
GGATAGCTATGACACGCACAAGTTGTGTCGTTTGATGAATTATATGGCTTACCATTATACGCCCAACACCTTTACCTGCCATCAGTTAGTTATCCCTCTCATTAGTGGCAAAACACTAGTATTCCATTCCATCTAACAACAGACCATTGTATTCTGCTGAGTGTCAGTAATAGGAAAATTTTACACAGTTGTGTGTCGTATAGTGAATTATGCACGACCTTTGATAGGTGTGGATTGCAGTGTCTTAAGTTTTTTATTTTATTTTTTTTTATCTACATATTGCCAGACGGCTTAATCCCCGTAAGGGGTGGCCACAAACAAATCACTTCCATGTCGCCCTGTTCCCCACCATTTCATTGCCCCCGCTCCCAGCTCTCACACACACCCTCTCTCACCTACCTTCTACACTCCATCCTCCATCTCCATCCTTGGCCTCCCCCTCCCTCTCCCCCCTCTCCACCTCACTCACTTACACTCTCTTCTGTCAGTCTCTCACTCTCAATCCCTTCTCCACATGGCCAAACCCACCTCATTGTGTTTCTCCCTCTCCGATAACTCATTGCCACTGCTCTCACTCTTCCGACTTCTGTACCCCCCAACAAGGTTTAATTAATGAATGTACGGTTTAATGAACAAGGTATAAATTATTAATGAAAACGTAAGAAGGCATAGACATTGTATGCTTCCGGAGCAAAAACTCAGAAACTATTAAATATAGAGTCATGAAATTTTCTACACAGTTATGTGTCTTATAGTAACTGGTGCTCTTTTGATGCAAGGCAGAAGCCTGTCCTTTAAATAGTTTTATTTTATAATGAAAACGTAAAAACTAAAAAAAGTATCAGAAATTTCAATCTGCTCAGCGCAAGTAATGTTATCGGACCATTGTGGCTATGTTTACCAAAATTAAACTACTGATTTTTATTTTCTATGTCTTTGTGTTATACAGATGGGGGAAAAGATGAGGGCCATATGCACTTTGCTCGGTGTGCAGGGAGGGTGGGAGGTATGTGCTTGGTTCAGATGGGAGGGTTGCAACTGCGTAGCGTTGACTTGCTTCGGATTCTCTTTACCTACACAAAGATTCATTTAAGTAATGGTTAATACATAGACTACTATCATCACTACTTATTTTGCATGCAATATATAAACAGACATGTGCTACATTATTACATCAGTGTAAATACGTAGACCATGTACGTACAAAGCTCATCACAGGATTTTTATCATTTGTATTTTATTCCTAAGAAATCTGGTCAGTAATAATATTTTAATATCCATCCCTGGTGCTGAGCTAATATTACACAAGACCTTTATTTATGTTTTATATCTTTATGAATTACATTATAAGGATAGTAACGCGGTATTTCCAAATTTCCTATTGGAATGAAGTTAAGATAGCATTGTTTGTTATTTTTTCAAAGTACTTTTTTTTTTACTGTTCGTACTACATTAGGGGTAAATTATTGTTTTATAGTGTGTATAACTCTGATATTACGGAATATAAAGCGTTTCATTTTAATAGCCGAGAGTTATTTTACTAACCGTATAACATTTAGTGGATGTCTCCTGTGTGATGTTTATAATGATTTGCTTTATCATCACACCTGCCTTCGTCATCGCATGGTTGTGTGATTATCGAAGGCGCTGTTATTACCGAACGCTCTTAACGCATGATACTGTTTGGCCGCAATTTTTACTCCAGCACATTTTTGTTTGGACGCTGTGATTTATTTTGATTTGATAAATTTTATTTAGATAAACAGTATATACATAATACAAATTATCCCAAAAGGATAAAGGTGCATAGACAGCCTTTAACCTAATTCTAGTTTCATTAAAAAATTAATAAATAAATAAATTAATTAAAAGAAAACTTTGATCCTCTGGCAGTCGGAGGTATATCCCAGCTTCGCCAAAATTATTAGGCTAACTAATAAGCCAGATATCCCGGGATACTGCCCACAGAGTTTAGATAAAATTTGCTCACTTGATTTCGAGATATTTTGGCAACAGGCAGACACACACACAGACGCAGACTATCAAGTTATCGCCTCGCTAGGGGGGCTATAACAAAGACGGCCTTGTAGTGAGGGGGATAATAAATTAAAAGTTATCGCACTGTCAGTATGCAGGAAGGGGATAATTTGCACTACATGTGACGGGTAAGGAACCGTGCTGTGTTGAGTGAGGAATGGAGTGGGGGAAGGTAGAGAACAGTGACTGACGAGGAAAGCACGCAGCAAACATTCCCTTACACTACCACATGCAAACATCGCTTTACCAGCCCATGTTCCTTTTGCAGTTGTAGGTGGAATAGAGTTAAAAAGAAATAAAAAAAAGTCCTTGCCCAAAGGTTTCTTGGTCAGCCCTGGAGTCGAAGTCGGGACCAGTTGTTGCAGACAGTGTTAGCTCTTCCATTGGAGGATTTATTTATTTTTAATAATTAGTGTTTTCTCCAGACGACGTGGTTAAATTTGAAAGGGCTGTTTGTTAGTGAAGGGGTTAGTGAAGGCTGTATCTAATCTTTACGGTTTGAAAAGCCTCTTCTAAGCTGATTAAACCCGTCTAGCGGCAATAAAAATAAAACATATAGACGTCACCGAACAGAAGAGTTTAAGCAGGCAGTTGACGGGTTAGGGTGTGTGTGGTAAGCACCTGTATTCTGGCACTATACCTGCCTTGGGTGCCACGGTGCCAAATCCTAGTGTCACAGTCTAGCACTTCCCAGAACTCCCTCATAGGTTGCCACTTACTCCATTATGTACCCAGTACACTACAAGCAGTTAAGTGTGTGTGTGTGTGTGTGTGTGTGTGTGTGTGTGTGTAATTATGCGTCCCACTTTACATGTACAAGGCACTGGATGTAGCCCTATGTGTACTTTTTCTCTCCAACCAAATAGACATATTCCATTTACTTTATACGTAACACTTAAACACAGAAGTAACACTTAATATATACGTAACACTTAACATATACCAAAATACATTACATCTACTTCATATTTGTTCTAATTCGTCATACCATAATGGTGTTTCTGTTTTGCAAGCAAGTACCTGCACAGTATATTTTAACCTGTCTGTATGTGCTCTGGTTATTTAAAGGAGCGTTTGGATTTTGATGGTGGGCAGAAGGGCTTAGATTCGATGTATCGTCTGTGGATGATGCAGGTGTCTCGCTTCTGCCGGCATCTGACTCTTGTATTCCATGTGTTTGATGATTCATGTCACCTGTGTTTCTTGTTATGCTGGGTGTTTTTAGTCCGACCTCTCGTCCGAAGAACACCAGCGACTGAGCGGGGTCCTCTTTCCGGACCGGAAGTAAAGCACCCACAAAGGAACAGGACCTAAAAACCAGGCAGTACACCTTAACACATCTATTGTCTAAATTCCTACACTGTTACAATATAAAACAGAGATACTGGATATGCTTTGGACAGGGACACAGAGTTAGCCTTTAATACAAATGTTTACAGTTACACTCATGGCACAACATTCTTCACTTATACATAGGTAATGGGTTCTAATATCGCAATACCGTATACTGTTTATAGGCAGAATTGGTATTTTATATATTAAGTCCGATACACCAGGAGAGGACAGGACCAAGGGTTAGGGGAATGAATATTACTATAAGTGGGTAGGGTGCGGGTCGCGACACTCGAGAAAGTCACTTAGTCTCAGTAGCACTTATTCACAGGTCTTTGATTTTTCCCGTGCACCACTGATCTTGGCCCATGATTTCTATAAGTTCTCCTGTATGTAGCTGTTGATATTTTCTACGCTGCCAGGTATCGGGTCTCAGTACACTATTGGTAACTTTAGTCACTTATATTATTCGGGCCTTCACTCTGTCATTAGTCACCATACATTTCTGTCTCGACTCTTCACGGCACTAGAGTTACTGAGGTCACTGTATACCCGTATTTCCTGGGCATCATCTGCTGCGTGTACTGGGCGTGAGAGAGGGGCCCTGTGGTGAGCCCTCCTGCAAGGGGCAACGTACTGCCCACAGGGGCGTCACTGCCCGGGCCGTAGTCGTCGGTGGTGTACAGGGAGGCCCTCCGGTTTGGGGGCCTCGACCTGGGAGGAGGCCCTCGTAATGGAGCCTCGTCGGTGGGGTGCAGGGAGGCCCTCTGGTCTGGGGACCTCAACCTGAGTGGTGGCCCTTGGGACTAGGGCCAAACAGCTGCAGGAGGTGGGTCTGTCGCCTCTGGCCCCAGGGAGAGAGAGAGCCTGGGTTGCCCGGGCCTGGAGGCTGCTGGTCAGGCCTGGGGGTCCGGGGACTGCGGCCGCCTGCAGGGGGAAGCGCCGTCAAGGGTGAACTTCGGCGCCGCCTCCGTCGGGTGTCCGTCAGGGGCAGGGACCTCCCAGGTGTAGGTGGTAGGGCTTGGATTGGGCCACACCACCACTCTGGCAGCACCTCCGGGGAACCACTCCTGTAGGGAGACAAAGGGCGTCCCACGCAACCGAGAGGGAAAGGGTCGGCCGTGCAAGGAACCTCCTGCTTTGGGAGGGCCTTCGGAATCATGAATGAAAGGCGTATGGTGGCCGCTCCTTCCCCGTCACGTACGGTGGCCGTGAACGCAGTTTCGTGACTCCTAGGGCTCGCAGCTGAAGGGCGTACAGTGGCCGCTCCTTCCCCCGCATGTACAGAGACCGTGCTGGCTGTGCTGCTCCTGAAGGAGGAAAAGGCAGAAGAGGGGTGCATGGAGGCCGCACCCTCTCCGGTACATACAGAGGCCGTAGCCGTGGGTCTATTTACCCTGGCACGTACAGTGGCCATAGTTGTGGGCCTGCCTGCCCTTCGGGAAGTAACTGAAGGGCAAACAGTGGTCGCTCCTTCCCCGTCACGTACGGTGGCCGTGAACGTGGTGTTACTCCCGCAGTAGGAGGAGGTAGTGGATGAGAGGCGTATGGTGGCCGCTCCCTCCCCGTCATGTACGGTGGCCGTGAACGTGGTGTTACTCCCGCAGTAGGAGGAGGTAGTGGATGAGAGGCGTACGGTAGCCGCTCCCTTCCCGTCACGTACAGTGGCCGTGAACGCGGTTCCACTACTCCTGTCTCTGCCAGTCGGGGCGCATTCAATAACTAACACCCCGAGGCCGTCCCCAGAGGTGGCTGTGACTGAAGGGCGTAAGGTGGCCGCTCCTTCCCCCTCACGTACGGTGGCCGTGATGGCGGTGTCTATCTATCTATCTATCTATAGCCCGACGCCCTAATCCCGCAAAGGGTGGCCACAGACAAAACGCCTCCAAGTCACTCTGTCACCTACCATTTGACTACCCTCCCCCCAACTCACCCCCCCCTCCCTCATATACCTCTCAACTCCATCCCTCCACCTCATCCTCGGTCTACCCCTCCCTCTCCCTCTCTCCACCTCACCTACATACACCCTCTTAGTCAGTCTTTCCTTCTCCATCCTCTCCACATGTCCAAACCACCTCAATGTATTTCTCCTAATCTTCTCAACCACATCCACATCAACCCCACAACGTTCCTTCACTTCTTCATTTGTCAACCTGTCCCTCCACGTCACTTCACATGCTCCTCTCAAGTAACTCATTTCCACTGCTCTCACTCTTGACTTGTTCCCCTCTTGCAAGGTCCACGCCTCGCTTCCATACGTCAGGGTAGGGATCACAATACCATCATGCAGTGACTTCTTAACTTCCATACTCACCTCCCTATTTCTCATCACTGCTTTCAGTGTACCAACAACCTTCCTTCCCTGCTGTACCCTTTCACGTACTTCATCCCCCAAAGTTCCATCCTTACTCATCACACTACCCAAGTACTTGAATGCACTCACATTCTCCATATCCTCACCATCCAACCTCACTTAACACTCTGTGACTTCATTCCTCTCAAACACCATAACTTTACTTTTGTTTACATTAACTTTCAGCTTCTTCCTCCTACACACTGTTCCAAATTCATTCATCAAACCTTGCAACTCCCATTCATCTTCACTCAACAATACTGTATCATCAACAAACAGCAACACCGGAAGCTTCCAAATCTCACCCTCATTCATTAGGGCCAGCCCCACATCCACTGCCCTACCTTGCACCTCCTTTACAACCCCATCCATATATATATTAAACAGCCATGGAGACATCACACACCCCTGTTTCAGTCCCACATTGAGATAAAAGAACTCACTCAGCTCACCATCCACTCGCACCGTAGCCCTAGCTCCCTCGTACATACTCTTCACAGCACTCAACAATTTCCCCTCCACTCCATATATTCTTAATGGCGGTGTCACAAAGGGAAAATAACTGAAGGGCGTACAGTGACCACTCCTTCCCCGGTATGTACGGTGGCCGTACCGCGGTGTTGCCTGGGACTGACTCTGGATCAGTCCCGCCCCGAACCTGGTGAAAGCTGCCCCGCTCGCAGGGTCGTTGTCCCTTCCCGCTTACCTGGTGTTGGGACAGTTGGGGGGAAGAGGGACTCAGGACAGGAGTGTCCCGGTGACCCTCTTGTTGCGGGTCAATAACCACGCCGTGGTGTCCTCCTGGGGTGGCGATGTGGTGGTGGCTTGGTGGTGGGGTGGGGGGTGGCGGGGTGGGTGGTCCGGCGGCGGCGGGTATTTTATTTCTGCTATTATTACCTCCGCCATCGAAGTTGGAGGAGGTTATGTATTCACCTATGTCTGTCTGTCTGTTTGTCCAGACGATATATCCAGAAGTTCTCAATGAATTTCAATGAAATTTTTAGGAAGGGTGAGGCAAAGGCTAAGCAAGAAATGAAATTTTGGAGTGGATCCGGATGCGGATCCAGAGTATCCCTCACAATATCTCCAAAAGTTCTCAATGAATTTCAATGAAAGTTTTGGAAAGGGTGGGCCATGAGTCAAGAAATAATTGATTAACTTGAGGGCGGATCCGGATCCGGGTCCGGATCCTATCTCCACGGATCCTGATCCTGAGTCTTTTTAATGGCAATGGTATTGACGAAGGTATGCGCTCTGTGATTGCTCTCTGATTATTATTATTATTATTGTTATGGCAGTCTTCAGCTACGACATTTTTTGTAAATGATGTCCGACCCACCTATAATAGATTTTTTTATTTTTTTATTTTTGTAATGTGTAATGTAAGGAAAATCATATAAATTTATTAGCACAAACATGTAAATTAATAAGGCAACTGTAGCCTACTGTGGTTCATGGACTGTAGAAGAAATATTAGTTTTTATTCATTTTAATTAGTTTCTTTATTTACTATTCTGTTCAAGTCCCATAACACTGGGAACGTTATCCCTGAAGGCCATGCAGGAAAGTGAAGGTGTACAGTAGTTGTCCTTGGAGTTCAAAACAGTTCCCCCTATTATATGGCTAACTGAGAGAGAACGGTACAGCACGCGACGAAAAGAAAGCGGGGAATGTTTACATTGCTTTTAGGAGTGTCGGTGAAGGAGGTGATTCAACGCAATGCGAAAAACGGTGAATATTATGGAGAAACTCATGATCAGACAGTTTGTCCGTACCTAGATTATGACGGAAGCGTGTTTACTTGCAACGGGATCAAGACAAATGTTTCAGATACCAAAGGAAATGTCTATCTCCTTCAACACGATGGCGTTGTTTTAATTTCGATCAGGCTACCTCCAGACGATTTTATTTCATCATAAGGCGAGATCTCTTGTAGTAAAGTTGTTAACGAAGGCTGTATCTAACTCTTTCAAGCTGATAAGCAAAGCAAAGGAAAGCTGAGAGAGAGAGAGAGAGAGAGAGAGAGAGAGAGAGAGCACCAGATTTATGGGGTTAATGTCTGTTGTGCCAACTGTCCAAGACACCGACAATTTAAGAGGGAAAAACAGTGTCAGATGTTTGTATACAAGGTTAGCGGGGCGATGTAAGAGTGGGGCGGGGTGGAGTGGACTGGCAGTGGATGGGGTGGAAAAGGGTGGGAGTGGAGCTTGTGGGAGAAATGAAATTAGTAGACAGAGGAAACTGGGGGTGAGAAGGTTTTCATTTTCCATCGTCGGCTGCGAATCTCTCTTTCTTGCTACCGAACAGCCAGCCAAAGTCTGACTGATACTTGTTTCATTACGACGCCGGTGTAAATATGAGCAATGGGAGATTATGTTGTTGCTGGAGAACACTTTGGAAACCTTCATTATATCAGACTGTTTATTTGTCTTACAGTGCCCGTTTTCAGAGTATACTTTCATGAACTCCCCTCCCCGACACACACACACACACACACACACACACACACACACACACGCACACACACACACACACAGTTCATGGTTCCTTGGCACGATGGAGTTTACACGGTCAGTGAATGCGTTTGTTCTTTAATTAGTTTTGATAGACGATTTTATTCAGGATACCGCAGAATCTTCGAGGTTGAAAGAATTAGTGTAATTTGTTTCCAATTCCATCATTACCAGAGTTGTTTCTTAATTTGAGTAAAGTCGGCTGGTGGTATCAAGAGTAAAGCATAATAGACGCCAGTGAAAGGAACGTCTTAAGGATGTAATAGTGGGGAGAAGACTAGACTAACCGCAAAGTGGGGGGATGTGGGAGGGGGAGAAGGGGAGTATGTGATGGAGGGTGGTTTGTCGTGGGAGGTAGACTGAGAGATTGGTGTGTTGTGGGAAGAGGAGGTGTTAGTGAGTAGGGGTAAAATGTTTATAGGTAATTTTTCGGGTTTACTCTTCATAGAATTGGGCTCCAGGTAGTTGATAGATAGGTGGATAGACTGATAAATAGACAGATAAACAGACAGGCAGAGGTGTAAGTGTAGAGCTGGGAACTGTTGAAACTAGACAGAATATCGTAGAGGTATGTGCTTCAGGGAGAGAGGGATGAAGGGAGGGGCAGTTGGATAATTATAAAGTGATTACAGACATATGTGGGGCAGATGAGGTGAAAGGGATGGTGACGACGACTCCACTATATTTAGATCCCAAGAAGAGCTGCCATAAGGAAGCAAGCATCAAGCAGTAACTGACCAAATTGTTAAAAAAATATAGATAGACCATGATATGAGCTTAGGTGGCTAGAGTGTACCCAGAATTATGTTTAGGCATTTAAGAGAGAGACAAAGAGAGAGAGAAAGAGCTGGGGGTACTTACAGAGTGAAGGGTACAGGTTAATTTGAGAGAGGAATATGGCAGTTAGGGTAGGAAGGAGAAGGATATGTGGGTTTGAAAGGATGTGTAGTATAGATTAAAGGAAGGTAGGTAGGACTGGGAGACGAAGAAGAGGGTGGGTAGGTGGGTTGGAAGAAGGATTGGCAGGCTGGAAGAGGATTAGATGGGTTGTAAGAAAGGTTGGTAAGATGAAAGAGGGGCTGGCAGGTTGGAAGAAGGGCTGGCAGGTAGGAAGAACGTTTGGTAGGTTGGAAGAGGGGTTGGTGGGTTGGAAGAAGGGTTGTTAGGATTAGTAAGAGATGAGTAGGTGGGATATGCTAGGGTAAGCATGATTGGTCAGGGTAAGCAAGATTTGTAAAGATAAAAGTTTAGGCAGACTTTGTCGATTGAAGCTTATGGTAGGGAGAATTTGTAATTGTAGGTATGATTTATAAAGGTTAAAGGAACGGAAGGATTGAAGAAAGGTAGGCAGGGTTTTGAAATGCCCGAATTTAGGCAGAATATGTAGAAGCAAAAGAAGAGTAGGTGGGAGAGGACGAGGCAGATATTTGTAAAACCATACGGCACGACTTAGGCAGAGAAGATGCAGTGTAGGTTAAGGAAAGTGTGGAGGCAGGAACAAAGCAGAGAAAGAGGGAAGATAATTGGGGCTGCGCAGACGGCAGAGATGGGGTATGGTATGGCCGGGTAGAGATAGGGTTTAGCAACGTAATGAAGGGTGTGGCAGGGTAGGGGTAAGGTGAAACAGGGTAGGATTTGAATGTGATGGGGTTGGAGGAGGATACAGCAGTGCAGGTGAGACATGATAAAATGGGGCTAGGGTGCTACATGGTATTTTAGAGCTGAGTGTGACTGGGTTGGGGCAGGGTAGGGGATGATATTTTGCAGGATAGGTCGGGGCAGGGCATTGTAGGGTGGGCTACAGCAGGATGGGAATAGGGTGTGTTGGTTTAGGATGTTGGATGTGACAGTAGGGTAGGGTTTGGCATGGTAGAGGTATGGTGTGGTATGACAGGGTAGAGGCAGTCAGGGGAGTGGCAGGATTTAGGTTGAGGGTGTAGGAAATGGCACAAGTACACTTAGCCATTGGCTACGGGAGGCATGGATTGGTTGGGCTTAGGCAAGGGAGGGGGTAAGAGAGGCAGGGGAGGGGGAGAGTTAACGGGGGACAAGGGGGAAGGAAAGAGTGAAGCAGAGGGAAGGTAGAGTGATGTTGAAAGGGGTAGAAGTGATGTAAGAGTGAGATAGGGAGGGGGTTGGAGTGAGGCAGGGAGGGCAATGGTAGGTACGAGTAGAAGGAGTGGGGTGCGGCAAGAGTAAGGCAGAATGAGGTAGGAGTGAGGCAGAGGAGGGGATTAGAAAAACGGTGCAGTACTGGGAGGGGGAGGGTATTTGACAGGGGGATGGTAGAGAAGGTTGGAGTGAGGCAGGGGGCGCTAGAAGTGAGGTGAGGTGTTAGGCTGGGGTGAAGTAGGAGTAAGACAGTGAGAGGATGTAGGAATAAACAGAGGGGACGGGGGGTCAGGCAGGGAAGTAAGAGTTCAGTAGGGGGATGGTAAGAATGAGGTAGTGAGGTGGAGGAGTGAGGCAAGGATGGTGGGGGATGGGGACAATAGGGGAAATTACGTAAGGACAGAAAGACACATACCCAGATTAAATAACACCTCACATTCTGCATTTTCTGACACAAGAAATGGGAATGCTGTGTGGGGTGGGGGTGAGGGGGTCAGGTGACATGTAGAGGCCTTTAGAGAGAATGAGAGAAAACATTCCAAAGTGGAGTTTTTTTTAATGCAAACAAGAAGGAATCAAAGCCAGCAAGCCCGCAATTATTGTTCCTTCCAAGAGAAAAACAAAATACAAGAGAGAGCCAAATTCAAGGTCCGATCATTTCGAGATGCCTGGACACACTGCGTTTGAAAGACTGGAGATCATAGGAAGCAGGAAACACGGACAGAGGAGGACAGTTCCAGAGTTGACCTGTTGCATAAATGAAGGACTGGGAGTAACGGTTAACTCTTGCATTGGAGAGTTGAATAGAGAAGGGACGAGAGTTTCCTGCTAAATGGATGCTACGCGCCCATCGTAGAGGTGGAGGAATGCATGTACACAGTTCAGTGGAGCAGTGACCATTGAAGTAGCGATAGAAAAGAGATAAAGATGCAACAATGCGGCAATGAGACAGAGGTTGAAGGGAGCCAGTAAGAGGAGGAGAGTTGATGAGTCGAAAAGCCTTTGACTCCAGCCTATTGAGAAGAGCTGTATGTGGAGAGCCTCCCCACACTTGAGAGTTGTACTCCACACAGGGGTGGATAAAACCCCTGTACAGAGTCAACAATTGTGCAAGAATAAAGAAGGAAAGGAGTCGGCTTAGCACACCTAATCTCTTGGAAGCAGATTTTACAAGTGATGTAATATGATCTTTCCAAGATAAGTCCAGAGTAAATGAAACCCCAAGCATGTTCAAGGATGATGCAGGATTAAGCTGAATATTATTATACATTAGTTATACCTGTGGAAGATTTTGTCGGGTTGATAGGTGTAAAAACTGAGTCTTTGATGCATTAAAAACAACCAGATTATTTTTACCCCAGTCAGAGATGCGAGCCAAGTCAGACATTAGGTGTGCCATAGCCTCATCCCTTGTTTGTTGAAGTAACTGCTGAGATGGACGTTGCAGGAACCGAATGGAAAGATGAAGGGTGGAGTCATCAGTGTATGAGTGGATAGGGTTAGATGTACAGCTTAGAAGATCATTGATGAATGAAAGGAAGAGAGTTGGTGATAGGACAGAATCCTGAGGAACACCAATGTTGATAGATCTAGAAGAACGATGGCCGTCTACAACAAAGGCTATAGAACGACCAGAGAGGAAGCTAGAGATGAAGGCACAGATAGAAGGATAGAAACTGTAAGAGGGCAATTTAGAAATTAAAGATTTATACCAGACTCGATCGAAAGCCTTTGAGATGTAAGGGAGAAAGGGAGACAAAAAGTGAGAAGAGAGAGAAATTGGAGAGAGTGATAGACAACTGGTTTGGCTGAGTGCCCGGTGTGTCGTGGCACTGAGGAGGCACTAGTGGAGGCAGTTGTCCGGGGGGAGTGAGGGCGACAGGTGTGCCATCCACCCGTGCCCATTACAAAGACACCCTCATAAACCCAGCAATATAAAAAATCCTTCACCCACCACCATGAAGGGCTGGGTCAGGCTGTTTGGTGATGTTGTGATGCGGGCTTTGTAAGGTAACAACAAGACCACAGAGGCCCAGGATGATTCACCCACCTCCACACAGTCACCAGCAGCAGCAGCAGCAGCAGCAGCAAGCCCAGCAGCAGCAGCAGCAGCAGATGGAGGTAATGTGGCCACCCACTCTCCCACCTCGCCCCCACGCCCACTCAGGCAACCCTTCGCCCACATTCCTCCCACTCATCAACCAGACCCCGTGAGTGTCTCCCAGGAGAGAGCCCACGTTCCCACCCATCCCACTCACAGGCAAGAGAGTGAGAGGGACGAAGGGTATGGGCAGGATAAGGGTTGCGGTCGCGGGCGTGGGTGTGACGGTGGGCGTGAGCAGGAGGCTAAGGGAGGCTTAAGCAACAGCAAAAGTCCCCACGACTCATCAGCACCGCGATCGAAACAGAGCCTTAACACGGTTCCCGAGCCCTGCACCCAAACCACAGCAGCACTCGCACTTGCTCCCAAGATCCCAGGGTTCCCAGTCTCATTTCCAGAATAATTACACCCAAGTTCAGAGTCAGTACCGCAGCCACAATCAACCACACAACCAGTACCGGAAGAACAGCCAACTCCAGAATCAACCACAGAATCAGGATCAGAAGAATAATCAGCCTCAGAATCAGCACCAAAACCACAACCAGCCACAGAACCATACCTCGTACCATCCTCAGTCAAATTACGGCCCACCTCATTTCCAACAGGTTCCTCTCCAAAATCAGTGTCACCCTCAGACTCAGTCTCCACCACAGTATCACCAGTCTCAAGTCCACGCCCCTCAGTATCCTCAGCCCCAGTATCCTCCTACTCAATATCTCCAGTCTCACGGATCGACAGCGTGGGATGGAAACGGATTCACTGTAGTTCGACGTCGAGGGAGGTCTGGTCATCCGCCTGATAGACCACCATCGCTTGAGTCAGGATGGGGCAGGGAGAGTGGGTACAGCACTGGCCATGAAGCAGATTTTGTGTTGACCGAGCAAGACTTTCCGGACATAGCAGGTCCAAGTTATCCTCCTCCGCCTCCTATCACTGCCTACCCACCATCTTCTGTCCACACAAGCTCTCAGGTTCGCAATTTAGCATCTGACCTACCCACGTCAACGCCCCACCACAGCCCGCCACTCATGATAACGCTCAGTTATATCCAAGCACACATAGCAACACCCAGCCACACCCTTCTGTCTGTAACAACACCCAGCCACACCCTACTGCCGCTAGCAACACCCAGCCACACCCTGCTGCCTATAACAACACCCAGCCACATCCTGCTGCCTATAACAACACCCAGCCACACCCAAATATAAGCCATCAACATCATCCTCTCTCAGACACCCATAACAACAGCCAGTTTCCTGCTAATATTCAGTGCCAGCTGCCCACTACCAACCACCTGCCTGCCACAACCCAGGGCCCCACCTCCCCACCCACTGCAGCCAACACCCACCCACCCAAGACAGCACATGATGGCCAAATCCCCAGTAAGACCCCCGGTGACACCCCAGTACAAACCACAAGTCAAAACCCCAAGTCTAGGAAGAACAAGAGGCGAAATCGGCGAAAAGCGAATAAGAGTGATAGCAGAGATGCTTCGAGGCAGGAACCGAGTGATACACAAGACGAATCATTTCTGGTTCCTGAAGGCACAGTAGACGAGACGACCATCTTGACCTTTGACCTTGTACCCACAGAAGGTCAGGCAGAAGAGATGAGTAAGAAAGATGGCAGCAAGGATGAGGATGTGGCACAGCAGCCTTCATCATGCCAGATAATAAACACAGGGGACGAATTCCTTATTGTGCCAGCGAGTAATGATGACCCAAAAGAAGACTTGAAAACCGACACTGCTGATGTAATTGATAAAACTACACACATAACTCTCGATGTTGTTGGTAATACCACCCACGGGCCTGTAGGTCCCTCAGTGCAGGAGGGAAACAGGACCTCACAGGTGGAAGGTGGACAGCCGGACCTTGATGACTCTGGTTATGTCATTCTGTATAAAGACGAGACGGCCGGGTGTTTCATTGCCCCAGATGATCCTTGTGCCTCCCCCCTCGACCACTCCCACGATTTGGGGCGCAAAATAGAGGAGACAGGGACTAGTGAGGTAATGAGAGGTGAAGACGTAACTATTCTTGAGTCTCACTTCACAGGACACGAGAGGAAGAGTGAAAACAAGGGTAATGAGGAAACTACAACAACTGTGAGTGCAAACTAGGGAGAACACCTGGCTCCGGCGGTACTTAAAGTAGAGGAAATTACAGCAGAAACAAAACAAGAAGAAAGAGAAGGGGAAAACCTAAACGATGAAAATAGAGAGTTGGCACCAAAGCAGGGAGAGAGGATTGAAGGGGAGAAGGAAGCGAAAGATAAAATAGCAAACGATGAGAGGAGAAAACTGAAGGATGAGAATGAGACAATCAAAGCCCAGGAAGAGGAGAGGATCAAAAAGGAGGAGAGGGAAATAGAAAGGGATATGTAGAGATACCGGTGAGGGATGGGGATGAAGTGTTGGTGAAGCGTAAGGAAGTAGAGAAAGAAATGGTTCTTAAAGAGGAAGTGACCAAGGAAAAGGCTGAGGGTGCAAGCATGTCACTGATTCAGCAAAGTGGAGAAGTATCAGTGAATCAGAAGAAAAAAATATCAATAGCTGACAAGGAAGAGGCGGTGTCCAAGAATCATGAAGATGATTTACTTCAGGAGGAAGATACGGCTGAGTAGAGGACCGTCAAGTCTGTGAAAGTGCTGGAGGGTAAAACTATCAAGGAGGAGGTCATACTCGAAAACAAAGCAGTCGAACACGATACTGGAGTTTTGGTCGAAGGTGAAAAGAAGGTAAAGGTCGAGGGCAAAGCGGAGGCTAAAGAAGATAAAACTGAACCTGATCCACGAAGATTGACTGTCAGGGAAGAGGCCATACAGGAAAACAAAACAGTGGGACCCGATGTTAAGGCTTTGGTAGAGGCTGCAAGTGAAAACAAGATTAAGATCGAGGCCAACGTCGAGGTTGAAGATAAAACTCGACCTGATCCTCGAAGATTGAGTCCCGAGGGTGCCGAGGGTGACTTTGGGACGCTGTGAATTATCGAGAGGCCCCAAAGGTGTTCGACCCTCATTAATCCAGATTCTGGCGTCGAGCTAAACAGGGCCAACGCTTCCTCAATGACCCAGGAAGAAATAGAGGAGCTGAAGGAACTGGAGGGAAAGAGGAAAGAGAAGAAAAGGTAAAGGAAGAGGAGAAGACGTGAAGAGAAGGAAAGGAGAAGGCAGCTAAGGGCGGAAGCTGAGAAAAATGAAGGACCACAGAGAGAAAAAGAAGATAAAGATAAGACTAGAGTGATAACACAGGCGGACGAGAGGAAAGAGGATGGCACGGAAGAAAATAAAAAAGGACATGAAGACAAGAAGAGAGAAGAAAGCAAAGAGGAAAGAAGAGAAAAAAGGAGGAAGAGGCGAGAGGAACGCAAGAGAGCAGAGTCAGAGCATCACAATCTTGGTGGAGAATGCGAGGCGACGGAGTGGCCAAGCAGTAACGTCAGCCACAGCCACTCCACCACCGCGCTTGACCACCACCACACCACCACAACCACAGCCCACCACACCTCTGCCACATGCGAGGCCTCCTGTCACAGCCACTCTGCCACAACTGACCCCTACCACAACACTGAACACCACCGAACCACATCTGACAACACCTGCCACAACCATTCTGCCTCGCGCCAAGATCTCCACCAGGCTACCACAGATGAAAAGTACCACAACAAGGACCATACCACAAGCAACAGTCACAACCGACCACAACCACGGTCCTTTTTCATATTCCCACAACCACACCATAGCCGAGAATAACGAAAGCCACCAGGACACCACTTCGCCATGCTGCCACGACGCTGCCACAGAGCAAGCAGCAGACTATCAGCTTACCACTGAGAACCACACCCACGACCAGAATGACATATGGGGCAATTAGGAAGAGGATGCCACCCCGTCTTACCAAGGAATGAGCCAAGTTGCCCTAGAGAGGCTGAGGAGAGTGAACGAGCTTTTTCAGCTGCGGGGTGGGGAGAGTGTAGAAGTCGACGAAGGAGGGGAGGAAAGAAATAAGGAAACAGAGGAAAGGAAGGAAGGAGGGAAAGAAGAGGATGAAAGAGAGGGAAAGGAAACTGGTGGAAGAGAATTCGATGAAACGGGAAATAGGAGTGCAAGTGTAACTGATCAAAGAGAGACTGTAAAGAAAGGTGAAGGTAGAAATGCTGTTCCTGGTATACCTACAACCCTGATAAACGGAGAAGTTGGAGGAAATGGGGCTGATACACCTAATAACAAAGTGCTAAATGATGTAAACAGTGGGAAGAACGTGTTGATCATTCCATTTCTGAGGTGCTGAGAGACGAGGGAGTTAAGTGTGATGATAAAGTGTCAATGGAGAAAAGAGCGAAACAAAGTGCTGACTCCTTACCTAATGGGGAACAGAGTGATGAAAGGCAAAAGTATCTACTCTGAGAAGGAAGGAGAGGGAGTGGTGAGGAGGAGGAGGAGGGAAAGTGAAATTGAAAACCAAGATGACTCAGAAATATACCTATCGATCTATCTATTGCCAGACGCCTCAATCCCGTTTGGGGTGGCCACAAACAAATCGCCTCCAAGTCGCCCTGTCCCCCGCCATTTCACTGCCCTGCTCCCAACTCACACCCTCCTCTCTCATATACCTCTCCACCCCATCCCTCCATCTCATCCTCGGCCTCCCCTCCCTCTTCCTCCCTCCACCTCACTCACATACACTCTCTTCGTCAGTCTTTCACCCTCCATCCTCTCCACATGGCCAAACCACCTCAGTGTGTTCCTCATAAAGCTTCCTATCACATCCACATCCACACCACAACGCTCCTTTATATCCTCATTCGTCAGCCTGTCTCTCCACGTGACTCCACAGGCTCCTCTTAAATAACTCATTTCCACTGCTCTCACTCTTGACTTGTGTCCTTCCAACAATGTCCAAGCTTCACTTCCGTACGTTAGAGTTGGTATCACAATTCTGTCATGTAGTAACTTTTTCACTTCCATGCTCACTTCCCTGTTTCTTATCACTGCTTTCAAAGAACCAGCAACCTTTCTTCCCTGCTGTACCCTTTCAAGCACTTCATCCTCCAAACCTCCATCCTTACTCATCACACTACCCAAGTACTTAAACGTACTCACATTTTCCAATTCCTCACCATCCAACCTCGCTGTACATTCACTAACTTTACCTCTCTCAAAGACCATCACTTTACTCTTCCCTACATTCACCTTTAGATTCCGTTTCTTACACACTCTCCCAAACTCATCCACCAAGCCTTGCAGCTCCCCTTCGTCTTCACTCAACAACACAGTATCATCTGCAAACAACAGTACAGGGAGTTTCCAAACACTATCCTCTCTCACCAGGGCCACTCCAACATCCACTACCCTACTTTGTACCTCTTTTATTACCCCATCCATGTACAGATTGAACAACCATGGAGACATGACACATCCCTGTTTCAAACCAACTTCCAAAGAGAAATATTCACTTAGTTCACCATCCACACGCACTGCAGCCTTCGCACCATCGTACATACTCCTCACAGCATTCAACAACTTCCCATCTACGCCATATATTCTTAACACTATCCACAATCCTTGTCTATCCACCCTGTCATATGCTTTCTCCAAATCCAAGAAAGCTGCATACAACTTCTTTCCCTTCTCTAGAAACTTTTCCACTAAAGATCTAAGAAATGATCTACACAACCTATTCCCTTCCTAAAGCCTCCCTGTTCTTCTCCAACTAATTTCTCTGTTCTTTCTCTAACTCTGTCTGGAAGTATCCTACCATACACTTTTCCTATTATACTAAGAAGACAAATGCCCCTATGATTACCACACACTTCTTTTTCCCCTTTTCCTTTGTACAAGGGAATAATTATACCTGACTTCCAATCCTCCGGGACTCTACCTTCCTCCCAGGCCAATCTGCACATCTTCCACATCCATTCCACAACTATCTCTCCCCCATGCTTCAGCATTTCACCACACACTCCATCAATTCCTGGGCTTTCCCCGATTTAACTTTCTTCTTTGCTTCCACAACTTCTATCCTACTGATTTCTTCCTGTCTTCTCACCTCCCTCCTTCTCCCAGCCATTCCCCAGCCACTTATACTCGCATTACTTCCATCCTCTACGTTCAACAAGTCCTTAAAATGTTCTCTCCATCTGCTCACTTTTTCTCCCTTCTCCACTAGTAATCTACCATTTTTATCTTTCACTCCCCTGCTAACTTAACTTGCACCCTGTCTTACCCTTTTCACTTCTCTCCAGAACATTTTCTTACAGTCCCTCCACTTTACACTCAAATTCCTTCCAAATTCCTCATCCACTCTCTTCTTACTCTCTCTTATTAATCTTTTCACCTCTCTCTTTCTTTCCACATATAACTCTCTCTTCCGCCTCTCAACTTCTTCCACGCCCCTATTTCTCATCCATTCATTGTATGCTTTCTTCTTTTGTGCCACAGCCTGTTTCACCTCTTCAGTCCACCACGCTGTTCCTTGCACCCCCCTCCGTCTTCTCTTCCTTCCACACACCACATCACATGCTGCACTTATTTCTTCTGTAAATATCTTACACACACCTTCCACGTCTCCCATCTGCTCCAATTCATATTTGCCCAATCGTTCCTCCACTTCTCTCTTATACTCTGCCTTTTTCTCATCCTCGTGTAACCTTTCCACTCTCCTTGCAACTACTCCTTCCTCTCGTCTTTCCCTTCTTCTATTCCTCCATCTTACTTGCATTCTAATTCTGGCCATCACCAAGTAGTGGTCAGAAAGTCCACTCCCCCAGCCTCTATACACTCTTGCATCCTTTACACATCTTCGCATCCTTTCATCCACACACACATAATCAATCATTGCCTTCCTTTCATTCAGTTCACCACCCACCCTTCTCATCACTCGCCATGTATACCTGTGGATCATTATATGCCTGAAGAGGGTATTGGCTATCACCAACCCCCTCCCAGCACAAATGTCCACTAACGCACTCCCATTCTCATCTATCTATGCAGGCACACCCCACTCACCAACTATTCCATCCACCTTCACATTCCCAACTTTACCATTCATATCACCAATCAAAAACACACTCTCATTCCTTCCAAACTTTTCCATGCACACTTCCACATTTGTCCAGAACTCTTCTCTCACTCTTCTAGCACTATCTTGCATTGGTGCATACACACACACAATCGCCCACATTTGTATTCCAACTTTCAACTTTACCCACACAATCCTTGACCCAACTGATCCATACTGTCTTATGCTCCTCTTCCATCTTTTACTCACAACTGTACATACTCCTTCCTTTGCCCTCTCATTCTCACCTACTCCTGCACATATACCCCATCCATACTCCCATTCTCTCACACTTTCTCCTCTCCATTTTGTTTCAGTTATTCCACATACATCCACTTTCGCACCCTCAAGCACCTGGACAATCTCTCTCTCTTTCACCTCATCATTCGCTCCTCTTACATTCCATGTACTCATTACCAAGTCCTTTGTCCTGTCCTGGGTCGTCATCGTTTGGTCAGTCCTTGTCCGAGGCTTCTTGTTTGTTTTTTTAGTTGGTTGTTTTCCGGGGAGGGGCACTAACCCTCCGCCAACGCTTTTAGTCGCCTTTAACGACAAGCAGGGATACTAGGGAGTATTCTTGAAAACCCCCCTACCCCCATGTTACGAAAACTTCAACTTTGAAGAAATTCGAAGAGCTGGTTGCGGAGAGGAGGAAGAGGAGAAGCCAACGACTGGAGGAGGAAAAGAAAGAAGGGGAGAGGAAGAAAGAAGAGGCGGAGGAGACACGAATAAGGTGGAGGAGAACGAGAAACGATGGAGACACAAGCGAGGGAAGAGAGGAGTCGCGGAGTAGTAAAATGAACGATAAAAGTGGAGAGGAGAATGTCGGCAGTGAAGTTGGGATTAGAAGACGGAGGAGACAAGAGGAGGAGGAGACGACAGACTCCCGCTATGAGGAGATCTTCGCCCGGAGGAGACTGAGGAGGAGCAGGAGGCTGGAGGAGGAAGAGGACAAGAAGGAGAAGGATGAGAGGAAAACAACTCGGCCTTCCACCCTGTCGTTTAGTCGTTACCGAAGTTACTCGCGGAACAGCAGTGAGAGTGAAGTGAGTGGTGTGTTATTGTTGTTGTTGTTGTTGTTCCCAAAGCCTCAACTGGACGTAAACCCGGTGAACTGCAGACTAAAGTTGTCCCCTTTCCACAGTCCACCATTCCACCAACCTCCTTTCAAGAGATAGGGATGGGAGTTACGAGTCGTTTTTTATAACCGGGCAATCAAATACTTACGAAACTCTTACATAATATTGTGAAAAGTTTGTTGTGCGTCATCGATCGCTTAAGTGAATGTAGGAAGTCAGTGTTTATTCTCGTTACTAATCGTGGAGTGGATCATTATGTATGTCCGCACCTGTACATTAACCGAAGGAACTATCGACACTCTTACGTACCCTTGAATTAACTCACCCTTTTAAGGTACCGTATTTTTTCTTATATTCTTGTCGTTAGGTTTGGGGAAAATCCTCGTTGTAAAGGGGTTAATGACGATCTTAGTAAACCCAGCCAACCCGGAAAGTCTGTAGGAAGTTGAATAAAACAAATAATAGCCAGAACTAAATACAATTGATGCCCTCGTTCAGTGCGTAACGTAAGAGAATATAATACACAGTCATTGTAGTAATTTCTAGTTCTTCGTCCCGTTTTGCAAAATAACCAAGTTCAGTATTTTCTCTCTCTCTCTCTACTGTTGACTGTCCTTATCTCCCTTGTACAGTTGCACACATAACAATCGGTTCACATCCACGATAAATAACGAGACTGATCAATGACATTCGGAACTCAAGAATTCATTATTTGGAGCCCAGCAGACTCAGAACATTGCGTAAGTTTCATAATAATCGGACTAAAAGTGGGGTGTATTGTCAGTAATTGTACCTTGCTAATGTACTTGTGCCTGCCGTACACCTGTTACAAGCACCCAGGTCTGTTATTAGGACCAATGTACTCATATCTACATTTGTGTCTATGCTGTAGGCCTAACCAAATTAATATGGGTTAAATTTGACATCTCTTCATCGTGAATACTGACCTGTAACGAACATCAAAATATGAGTCTAGTGACAATGTGCTATAGAATGGATGTAGAGCCGTCGTTTTGGGTTGTATACTAAACCGTAACAGGAGATGAACACTAGAAGATGATGCTAGTAACGAAGAAGTGCTGCAGAAAGGATGTAGCACCGTAATTTTGCCTTATTCAACTACTGAAGCCCAGGGAGTAGGCTGCAAAAAGACGAAAATCTCTGCCAAGTTAAGGAGGACGAACTTATATGTCGTCATCTCTGTTCTCTTTACGTCTTATGTTGCCTTGATGATTTTGACTATTTTCCCCCTCCATGATTTCATATTCTGGAAAAACGTAGATCCCTAACCATGCCATCTCTAGGACGTCATTTGTATTTCATTCTTGCCACTTTCAGGCGGTTTTATTTAGCTTAGCTTTTCGGTCGTAAAGGGGTTAATAAAGAGTATATCTAAGCCCTTTAGTTCGAATAGTTTCTCCTGATCTGAATATTCGTCTGGAGATAGCAAGAATAATCTAACAAAAAATACATCTCCGTGTATACATCTACGTGTTTTTTCATTTTTACGTCAGTTGTTATGCTTTCCCTGTTGAGCTGCTTTACAGTTATATTTTGTTATTTGGTATATTTCATTTTGGCATTTGATATGCGCATTGGGTTCCTACATAATTTGAGCAGTGGCAATATTGTTTCTTTTTTTTTTTTTCTTAGGAAAAGCAGTCTTTTGAAAATTTAATTTATTTAACTATTTTTTAATTGATTTATTTATATATAATTATCCATAAGGCTTTGTTAGGTAAATCGATATTGTTTCCATGTTCATTAATTTTCTGTATTTGGTTTCTACATTACACACACACACACACACACACACACACACACAAACTAGACTGCTTGACTTCCCTGGCTGGTGACAGCATACTCATATATTTCTTAACAAAACACTACACTGTTTCTGAGCCAAGCCGCACTTCTTAACATAGTCCACATAAAACAGCTTTGTATAATTGAGACAGTTGGTAGAGGAGTTTGGAAGGGTGTGTGAAAGGAGGAAATTGAAAGTAAATGAGAATAAGAGTAAAGTGATGAAGTGTACGAGGTTGATAGATGGCAGGGGGATGAATATAGTTTTGAATGGTGAGTTGCTTGAGGAGGTAGATTGTTTTAAATATTTAGGGTCACATGTTGCTGTGGATGGAAGAATAGATGCAGAAGTGAAGTTTAGAATAAATGAAGTAGGAAAGGTGCTGGGAGGAATGAAAAAAGTGTTTAAATGTCGTTCGCTTAGAATGGATGTAAAGAGAAGGCTGTATGAGGGTGTTGTGGTACCGACTGCGTTATATGGGGCTGAAACATGGAATATGGGTGTAGCAGAGAGGAAAAGTTTGAATGTAATGGAGATGAGGTGTCTGAGGAGTATGTGTGGAGTGACGCGTATGGATCGGGTGCGAAATGATGAAGTGCGAAGGAGAACTGGAGTTGTTCGGGAGATGGCTGGTAGAGTTGAGCAGAGGGTGTTGCGATGGTTTGGGCATATGGAGAGAATGGATAATGAGCGATTGGTGAAAAAGATAACTAGATCTGATGTGAGAGGTGTAAGGCTGAGAGGAAGACCACGAATAGGATGGATGGACAGTGTGAAGAGAGCGCTGGATGCGAGAGAGATGTCTGTTGAGCAAGGAAGACTGGCTGTGCGTGACAGAAATGAATGGAGAGAAATTGTGAATGAATAAGTGATGACGCAGCTCTGAGGGGATATTCTCCCGCATTTGGTCTGATCAGCTAGTCAGGTCAGGTGTGGGTAAGGGGATGGGTCTGTTATGAAGTGGCAGGGGTAAACCAGTTCTGCTGTCGGGCCCTGCTGCGGATTTAACTAATTGCATTGCGCAGTTGACCCTTGTGCTGTGTGGTGCGGTGAGGATCTGTCCGTTCTCCCCTTTGGGGCTAAGATGCGAATGAATGTGTTTGAATGGATGAGTAAATGGGGAGTGTGTCGTCCTGTCTCGGCTACCTCCCTTTCCTTGGGGGAAGCAGCCTAGGTATATAGATAGATAGATAGATGTTTGTTTATTTAATGATATGTTTATGCCAAGTCTTTGCCTACGGAAATTAAACCTGTACGTTTATGTGTGGTATCATCCGCTTCACTTCAGTTACGTCCTTCTTATTCTTTTCTACCTTTGTTTTCCAGCTTATTATATGCTTTTTGAATTGGCGGGGTTAGATGTAGCCTCCAGTATCATTTTCAGTAAGAGAGGCATTTCCCAAATTGAACAAAAGCGTGGAAAAATACGTCTTCGCTTTAAGTGGTTAACCCCTTCATCCCGGGGACGTCATTTTGATATCACTTGTGCTTATAGACTTGATCCTTCCAGACTTTTCAAACTGAAGTGTGAGACTCTATAAGTAGAATAATGTTTTCAGGTGGTGGCAAGGTTACAAGATGTTAAGATACTCAGATTCAAGCTATTATCTTTTCATAATGCGGACTCAAGGTGAATAAAATCGTCTGTAAGTAGCAAGAATGCAGCGGAAAAAATACGCCTGGTTTTAGTGTTGGCCAAGTGAGCAAGGGAATCCCCCCACTGGCGTGTTTGGATCCATACATTTATTTACGATTTGGCCTGGGTGTTAGCCAATCAACTCTCGCCTTACGTACCGCCTGGCCTTCGTGTTGTTTAGATCGGGTGTGTGCCGTTGGATGGGGAAATTTGTGTTACTCACCCAGTTACAGGCGCCATGGTGATTTGGTTATGTTAGGGTTTGAATGGCTGCAGGAGAGGAATAGTGATCAGATATTTGGCCAACTGCCGTTCGTTTACCACACTGTTAAGTCCTCGCCCTGTTTATATTGGTGGTGGTGTGCTGTTGGTGTGGAGAAATGTGTTGTGTTAACGACCACACATTACCCGAGGTTGAATGGTATAGTTATGCAAGACAGAATGGTTACTGGGGGAGAATTGTGCATATGAAGCAGTGAAAAGTACTAAAACTAAAAATACTAGTGATTTTGGCTGACGATCTATCTGTTTTAGTCTGGCTTATGCCAGATCGTTTTACTCGACACTGGGAAGCCTCCTGAGAGGTCAAAAGGTTAAAATTTACCTCGACTGACTTAAATGCCGTATAGGGTACAAGGAATTGTCGGATAATGTTTACAAAACACAGTTTCCAATATAATAACGTGACAATACGGTTTTCGCCACGAAAGATCCACCATTGACATACTCAATCTCTTAACTCATACCATCCATCAATCAATTGATCTTTTTGGAGAAACTCATGCAGTAGCTCTTGATATCTCTAAAGCTTTCGACAGAGTATGGCACCGTTCCCTGCTGTCCAAACTCCCTTGCTATTGACTAACGTCTTTTGTTCCTTTGATTTCTTCTTATCTTAGTGACAGGAAAATAAGAGTAAAAGTAGATGATGTATATTCGAGTTTCCACTCAATTAATGCCGGCGTGCCGCAGGGATCAGTTCTGGCGCCAACCCTATTTCTGGTTCATATTAATGATCTTTTATCTGTCACTCACAATCCCATTCACTCATATGCAGATGACTCAACACTACATAGTTCATTCACACTCAGACATCCATTTACAAAGTCTAATATCTCTACCTCTCAACTCAATACAGCCATCTCCATAAATCAAGATCTATCTACAATCAGTGAATGGGGACAAAACAACCTTGTCTCTTTTAATGCTAGTAAAACTAAATATATACAGTTTACTAATAGACAGATATTGCCAGATTCGTACATTACCTTCAGTGCTACTAATATTCCCATCTCCAAAAGTATTGAAATTCTTGGTGTCTCACTTAACAGTGCCCTCAGCTGGACCTCTCATGTCAGATCACTTGCTAAAACCGCCTCAAAGAAACTTGGATTATTGTACAGAGTCCGTAACTTCTTCGCCGATGAGCAGTTAGCTATAATTTATAAGAGTCATGTGCGCTCTCAGCTTGAATATTGCTCACCCTTGTGGAATGGTTGTGGAGAGGTTGCATTAAGACAACTAGACAAAATTCAGAATAAAGCTGTTAGAATCATTAACAACCCTGCCATTACATATAAACTACCTTCCCTGCAAGTAAGAAGGAATGTTGCCTCCCTTGCATTATTTTACAGATATTTTTTTGGCAAATGCTCAGACGAAGTTGCGTCCATGGTGCCACCTCTCCATGCCTACCCTCGTGCTACACGGGCATCTGGTAGCGCTCATGACTGGAATGTCACTCAACCATATTGCAGAACCTCTGCCTATCAGAATTCTTTCATTCCCCGAACTGCATCTCTCTGGAACTCGCTTCCCCAGAGTTGTTTTCCTCCAAATTTCAACCTACAGCTGTTCAAGTCTAACTGTTACAGATATTTTATGAACAGAGGACACCAGTAATCTGGTGTATGGATTATTTTTTTTCTCCATTTGTTTTTCCTTCCTCCGTTCTGTTATTTAAAAAAAAAAAAAAAAAATGAATTCCTTGCACATGTTCTCGTTTGTGACGTTTCTTCAGCAAGTTAAAAATAAGCGATATATTGTGGTGTCTCATATGTATCTTATATTTGCTTACATTTTGTCCATTAAAAGCTGTGTGTTTTGTTTTTTGGTAGTGTATTATGGTCATAGGCGATATGCTTTTGTTTTCGTTGGTGCATTATGCTTCTGATTCAGCAAATCAGAGGGATGAAGTGGGTCTGTCGCGTGTTTTCAAATTTGAAATCAGAATGAAGATGGACTCCACCGACGACTTAGGATAAGAATGGAAATGGTCTCGGTTAGGCTTTTATGACACGGATCATGGGTTAGGTTAAGTGGTGTTTGGGTATGTAAATGCCTAAAGCGGCTTGAAATTCATGCGCTTCTGTTCTCGTCATTAAGGCGGGGGAAGCTAGGTTGGAGTTAATGTTTACCAGCCTTAACACCAGATTCCAAAGAAACAACAACGTGCATCAGTTCGTTGCACAGTTCTCAGCCAACTTCTGTGAAGTTTTCCGGAAAAAAAACAAAAAAGGAAAACGCTCAGAAAGCGCATACCTCCGCCATTGCCATTGCCATTAAAACGGATGCGGTTCCGGATCCGCCCCAACATTTAATCAATTTTTTCTTGGTCCATGGCCCACTGTTCCACAAAATTTCATTGAAATTCACTGAGAACTTGTGGAGATATTGTGCAGGATACTCTGGATCCGGATCCGCCCCAAAATTTAGTAATTTCTTCCTTGGCCCATGGCCCAAACTCCTACAAATTTCATCAAAATCCGTTCTTAATTTTTTGAGATATCCCGGATCCTGATTCATGGATATAGGATCCGGATCTGCCCCAAAATTTAATTAATTCTTTCTTGATCCTTCCACAAAATTTCATTGATATTCATTGTGAACTTTTGGACATATCGTGCGGGATACTCCGGATCCAGATCCAAATCTACCCCCAAATTTAATTATTTCTTCTTTGGCCCATGACATATCCATATTATTTCATCAAAATCCGTATATAACTTTTGAGTAGTCCTGCTGACAGACGGACAAACAAACCAACGCGGACTAAAACATAACCTCCTTGGTGGAGGTAAAACGAGATCTTGTGGGGTATTTAATCTGGTGTTCTAGTTTTGTAAACATTTGCCTAATCTTCACCATATAATTGGGATATAGTGTCACTGATGTCACTGTAAAACTACGCCGAAAATAGTTGAACATGCAAAGACTTAGTAACTTTATTGATTGTTTTGTGGCAAGAGAGGTTGATGCAGGTAATGTTGGGAATCCTAGTAGATAAATGTTTAATACTGTACTGGGTGTTTGTGACTGGTGATGGTGGTCGTAGGTGCAGCAGTTCCCGCCAAGCGTCGACCCAGGAGACCCACCACCATCGCCACAGACACACCACAAAAGACCACAAAGCGCATCTGTAAGTTGATAGTGTTACATCCTTTGCTCGCCATTGCCAGTAATGCTTTGCGCGTGGATTTACTTAATTTTGCAGCAGCTGATTTATCGGTTTGTGTGCTGAGTCGCAGTGATATTATTTACCTTGCCATATCGTATCAATGTTCTGCTTCTTGTGGCTTGTTGCTTGTTACTGATTTATTTGTATTCCTTTTCGTTTGTAAAATTAACTCCTCTCGTTTCAGAATTATATCGTTTTACATTTTTTTTTTAATTGTTTTGTATCTGTATTTGGAGCACGGTTCGAAATTTAGCGTATCTTCATGTCATCCTGCTTACTCTAATTATCTCAACGTCAGCAGCGTTTAATAACACCATATTCTTGGTCTTTTCTCCTCCCAAAATTTCGAGCTGGGTCACCAAAAAACAAAAACTAAACGATTCACTTCCTCTACCCACGCCAGAACCCGCCATTACGCCAGTTGACCTTGACCTTGCTGTGCCATTCCAGGTGAAACACGTAATTGTTCTTGATAACTGGGATGATTTTTATTTTTTGTTTGTTTTTATACGTCCGACTCTGGGCAATGGCTTCAGGGCCTATATCTCGGGGGCAGTAGCCTATCCCAAGGTCCATTAGTCCTCCTACACCCCCACATGTCACCACTTCGGCGCTAACACCCACCGTCCATACTGAATACATGCTAGGGCTGTCTCATACAGGACTGGTGTATTGGTATTAGCGGGGGTACTTTTACGACATGTCGGCGGGTCATCTGGTAGATAAGGAAAGTCTGCCTTTTATGAAATTCAAATCCTTAAACTGTTCCCTGCCCCAGCCAGGATTCGAACCTGGGTCTATTAGGACTGCAGGCAGCCTCTCTACCGATTCTAAGAGGACCTAGACGTAATGATGGGTAGCCTTCTGTACGAGGCTCATTAACCCCGTCAGTATGTGGACGTCTCTCTCTCTCTCTCTCTCTCTCTCTCTCTCTCTCTCCCTCCAGCCCAGGCGATTTTACTCAGATTATTATTATTTTTTTTCAATTAGTGGGGTGAGGTGTGAAGTTCATAAATTCCTTCAGAGTAAGAGGTCTCTCATAAACTGAATGAAATCGTCTGGATGTAGAAAGTGTAAAAAAAAAAAAAAAAAAAGGCGTCATCGTACCGCAAGGGTTAAGGCGGCGTATAACCTACTTTGAACTGTGATGATTCTTCCGGCCCCGAAGTGATAGAATTGCAGTTTATCATCAGTTTACCTCTTGGTCAGCGCAGTTGGCTCAGGGCATTTACAGATTTTGAGCAGGATGACTGGTGTGACAAGGGTGTAGAGTAACATCTCCCTTCCAATCACAGTAAAGCATCAGCCAACCCACACATTATGGCGGGTCTGGACGCAGAATTTTAACTGGTGCCTTAACTTGCTCGGCCTTATACCTGCAATGTCCGTGAAGTAACTGCACCACTTGTATTTGCAAACTTTATTTCGTCAGTATTATGATGATGGTACGTGTATTTCTCATTTTCTTTATTAGTTTGAAAGGTTTTCTTGCTTTCTATTACGAAAACTGTATCTTAAATGTTATTTCGTATGCCATTCCTTATATCTATGTTTATTTATATCTCTCTGGCTGTCTGTAGATATATAGATACAGATGTCTTGATTTTTCGATCCGTCCTTCCTTCAACATGTCGTTCTTCCATCTTTCCCTCCCACGCCATTTCATTCCTCTCTTTCTCCCTCACCTTCAGCAGTTCAATCCTCACTGTCTTGCCATGTCGAACCTCTCCATCATTCTTCGCCACATTCACCCATTACTTCTCCCTCACTATCTCTATCCTTCCCATACCTGTGCCTCTCTTCCTCCCTCACCCTCTCCGTTATCCCTGTCTCTTCTTCCTTTGCCCTCTCTAGTCTCTCTCCCTCCCTCCATTCCCCTCGATCCTGCCTCTCTTCCTACCACACTCTCTCGATTCTCCCCCATCTTTTCATCCTTCAGCCTTTCTGGTCTCCCCATCCCTCTCTCCTTTCCCCTCGAATTTGCCTCACTTCCTACCTCACCCTCTCTACGCTCTCCGTCTCTTCTTCCTTCACCCTCTCTAGTCTCTCCATCCCTCTCTCCCTTCCCTTCCATCTCGCCTTCCCTATCTAACCCACCTGTGCTCTCGTAGACGGTGAGGTGGAGGTGTCAGCCAGCCAGGTGAAGGTGCACGACGCCAAGGCCAGCCGTGCACACATCCAGGAGAACCTCGAGGAGATTGACGCCTCGGCTGTCATTATCAGGTGAGTGTCGTGTACGTCCATTGAGGTGATTAGGGTCATTCAGGTGATTTGGCGTGATTTAGGTGATTTGGGGCAATTTTGGTGATATTTGAGTTTAGGTGATTTGGAGTGATTTATGTGATTTGGGGTGATATGGGTGATTTGGGTGATTTGGTTTAAGTGGTTTTGTATTGAAGGTAATTTGTGGTATTGGTGATTATAGGTGATTTAGGGTGATGTAGGGCTTAGAAAGGTAATTTGAGGTGATTTAGGTGATTTTAGGTAATTTGGGTGATTCTCGGTGATTCATGGGTTATTAAGGCGAGTTTCTTGCAGTTGGAGTGGTATTTAGGTTTTTGTGATATGGATGTTATACAGGTAATCAGTGTGAATTTGATGCTATTATTTTGTGGTAGGTGCTTGTTATTTAGATGATTAGGTGATTGTGTATAATTTAGGTGTTATTTACGTGACTGTGGGTGATTTACTTGTGGTGATTGGTGTTAGAAAGGTGATACAGTTTAGGCTATTATAAGTTAGATATAATATAGATGATTGTAGTATAATGTAAATGACTTGTAATCAGGATGAGTGAGGTATTATTGAGGGAATTTTGGGAGACTGTACTAAACCTCTCCACTTCAGCAAGTCTCTTATGAGTTGAAAAGAAAAAGTAAAAATAGTAAGAGTAAAGTATAAACAATATGTCATGTGATTGAACGGGAATAAGTCCGTACAGTTTTATGTATCTGCAACGTAAACTTCTGCAACTTTTACATAAATATCTGATGTGAGGGACAGATGAGGGGTGAGTGATGTGATGTAGGGATTATATAGATGACTGTATAGCGTGTGCGAGTACGTGTTGGTAGGCGAATGATGTAGCTCAGAGTTATTAGCTGAAGAGTTGGGAGGAGTCCTTAGTAAGCTAAATATATTCAGGATAAAATGAAGCTCATGGGAATAGAGGTTAAGCCCTTCAAATCGCTGACGTGTTTACTTGGTTTACTCTTGTCAAGGCTTCTAAATCGTCAGGTAAGGGCAAGAGTAAAAAGTAGTGATGGAGTTATAAGCATCCCCCATTTCACAGTTTAATTTCTCTCGTTAATCTGAATATAAGATCATGTGAAAGGAACAAAAATAAAATTAGAATATACGTAATCAAACTGTAAGAGTAAAACGGAAAGAAAGGGGGAGCCATGAAAGGGAATGTCATTGAAGATAAGAGGAGATAATTTAGCAAGAAATGTGAGACTTTAAGGTGAGGATGGGATGACGGGAAAACTCACAGCTTGGAATGTGAATGTGAAGGAGTGGAGTAAATAGTGACAAGGAACAACAGTCTTTATTTTTTAAGCCGAACTTGTTATTATAATCAGTCCCATCAGAAGACAGTCCAAGAAAAGCTGAAAAAAAGAAAAAAAAAGAGAAAAGAAAGAAGAATAGCAACCACAGTAGGGTAAAAGAAAAAGTTGTAATATGTTTAATGCATCAGTAGTAAGCTTAGCAGATGTGAAATTGCAATTTAATAAAGAACATCGTCATAAATTCTACAAAGGATTGTGATAATGGGTTTAGATATACATGGAAAACTGTTTGAAGATGAAGATTTTTGCTAAACAAAATTATAAGAATGTGTGACCCTTGCAGTGAGTAATAATGGTTGTTAAATAGATCGAAAGAATAAATTAAAGTTTGGTATGTTTAGTACCAGTTCTAAGCACCCAAAGCCATTCTATCCGAGGACAGTTTTTTTTTTTTTATCTTAATTTATGTATTCCCAGACAGTTTTGTTCAGCCTGGGATATATTGCTTTAATTATCTTCACCACTAAGACGCTTTCCTAAATTAAAATGAAATAGTTCGTATTATCAAGACAAAATTAAGGACGTCCTTGGATCGGAGGGGTTGCTTATTTGTGACCGTGGACGATTACACGACCTTTTCTCATGCTTTTCCCCTACTAAATAGATGGTGAATAGATCGAGTCCTTCAGGTGAATAGGCGAATTTCCCATCAACTGAACGTCCTCCCCCCCCCCTTGTAGAAAGAAGAAGAGAGAGGCCCTGAGAGCGGAGATCATCACGGCAGTCAAGGCCGGAGTGAGTACCCGATGTTGGTAGTTGTGGTAGTGGGTAATTGTGGTAGCTCTAATTGTTGTTGGTGGGGGCTAATGGTGAGAGTGAAAGTAGATGAGGACTTGGGTAGGGTGAAACGAAAGGGCTGAGGAGAATGGTTGGTAGTTGTCGAAAGGTTGGTATGTGTAAAGGCAGCAGTTAGGTAAGTGCCTGGTCTGTGCTTACTTTTACTGAGCGTGATGGTGTGCAGCGTGCTAGGGTGTCTTAGTTGCTTCATTTCTAGGTGTAATTACGGTGGGTAGGGCTAAGGTTTAATGCTGGTAGGCTTGATGGTGACAGGGAAAGTAGATGTCTCGATTAGTGTTTATTTTGTTGGAAATAATTGTGAGGATTGTGGCAGAAAATCCTTGTTGTTAATGCTTCATAATTTGTGGGATTTTATTTACAACAAGACTCCAGTGACACGCAAGCGATATTAAGCCTTTATTTCTTGATTTATGTCTGAAGGGAACTAAAGAGCAATGTGCAAACTCCTCACCCAGCGTTGAAAGTAGAAACAGAACCGAGTTAAAATTAAAGCAGATACTCCATTGTTTGTGTACTATATTATTTTTATGTTTTTTTAATGTCTCACAAACTGTAAAGGAAA
Organism: Coenobita brevimanus; assembly: GCF_032717465.1. Classification (NCBI taxonomy): domain Eukaryota; kingdom Metazoa; phylum Arthropoda; class Malacostraca; order Decapoda; family Coenobitidae; genus Coenobita; species Coenobita brevimanus. Next base: position 18,984,938 of record NC_137012.1, on the reverse strand, counting down.
ACAAATGTGCGTGTGTAATATGGTGTACGTGGAGGAATATTGGGAGGGATTTGAAGAAATGAGGAAAGTAGGAAGAAAAAAAATACTAAAGTCAAGAAGGAATCAGTTTTACTGAGATGCGGATGAATCAAGTTACTAGAAGATTCAGAATAAAGTATTAAGAGAGTGTAGAAAGAGAGTGAGAAAAGTTCGTGATAAGGAGGAAAGGGACAGAAAGAAGGAAGGAGGGATGGTTTCAGAAAGAGAGAAAGGTAAGAAGAGTCAAGTAGGGAGAGAATAAAACATTGCAGAATGGAAAAACAGAAGGTATAGGGAGGAAAAAAAGGACAAGATAGACGCAAACGAAGGAAAACAGATTAGTGGAAAAAAAAAATGAGAGAAGCAGAGGTGTCGACTAGGATAGAATAAGGTGGGGTCGAAAAGGGAGAAAAGGCAGAACTTGGGGAAGAGAGGAAAAGCAGATGATTGAAGGGGTGAAGGAAGAGAGAAAGGAGTGCAGGATGAAAGAAAAATGAGGTAGGAAAGGATGGAAGGAAAAGACGGGAGCTAGGAAAGTAAAGCAGTGAAGAAAGGAGGGAAAGAGGAGGGGCTGTAAGGGAGGGAGAAGGGTGGGATAGGAAACGAATGAAAGGAAGAATTGAAGGAAAAGAAGGCGTGAAGAAGGAAGGAGGAAAGAGGGATCATGAAGGAAAAGAGGTAATGGTGGAGACAGGTGAAGAAAAAAAGGCAGGAAAGAAAAAGCTACATGAAGGCATAAGGAAGGATTGAAGAGAGCCAGTGGAGGAAGCAGAAAGGAAGAAGGATAGAAAGAAAAGAGAGGAAGTAAGGTAGTAGACGAAAAGAGTGAAGAGAGAAGGAAGAGAGAAGGTGCTGGAAGGAGCTAATGATGTATGTAAGGCGTAAAAAAAAAAGGGGGGGGGTGAATGGGAGGGGAAGAAGGAAAACGTAAAACTGCAAAAAATGAGTGAAGGCTGAAATAAGAAAGGAAGGAAGGAAAGGAGGTCATCCGGTGAGGAGAGAGGAAGGACAGTGCCATTGTTAACGACCTGGAGGAAGGGAGGAGACTGGCGGAGGAATGCACAGTGAAATTTGACAGAGAGAGAGAGGGGGGGAGCAGGGGGGGGATTGGAGAGTGAGGAGGAGAAAGACTAGGACAAAAACGAAGGCAGAAGTGAAAAATTGACAGAACAGGGAATAAGAGAGAACAGAGGTAATAGGAAGCAATATATTGTTCGGATGGAAGATGAAAGTGAAAATGATTTGGACCTTTTTTCCCGTTAAAGGCGAGTTGGTGAGGTGGCAGCGTCAAAAGAGCTGATCACATGCGCCCCTCAGTGTTTTTCTTTACATACAATACATGTGTTTATGAACTGGAAATGCAGAAAGTGTCTATCTATCTATCTATATACCTAGGCTGCTTCCCCCAAGGAAAGGGAGGTAGCCGAGACAGGACGACTCACTCTCCATTTACTCATCCATTCAAACACATTCATTCGCATCTTAGCCCCAAAGGGGAGAACGGACAGATCCTCACCGCACCACACCGCACAAGGGTCAACTGCGCAATGCAATCAGTGACATCCACAGCAGGGCCCGACAGCAGAACTGGTTTATCCCTGCCACATCATAATAGACCCATCCCCTTACCCGCACCTGACCTGACTAGCTGATCAGACCAAATGCGGGAGAATATCCCCTCAGGGCTGCGTCATCACTTATTCACAATTTCTCTCCATTTATTTCTGTCGCGCACAGCCACTCTTCCTTGCTCAACAGACATCCCTCTCGCATCCAGCGCTCTCTTCACACTGTCCATCCATCCTATTCGTGATCTTCCTCTCAGCCTTACACCTCTCACATCAGATCTAGTTATCTTTTTGTACAGTATAAAAATAATTTGTTGCAACGTTATTTACATCATTATAGTCATAAAGTGTATTTATTCTGGTTCTCAGACCATGCGTATTTTCTTCATTTTCCTTTATTTCGTTTATTTATTTATTTTTTTTGTTAATGATGTCATCTACATTAAAGTTGTATGTGTTGTTATTTTCACTGAAGGTTCTCAATGACTGACTCATACATACACTATTGTGATGTAGGGAATACTTGTTGAGCCTGATGCAAACCCCACACTTTCCAGCTTCATCATCCACCTGTTTGGCCATTCATGTTGTCAGGTGTAGTGATAACCCTGTCTTAGCCTTGCATTTACGCGGCCATCAGTCTCCCATACCCGTCCTTTGCGTGTGGTAGATGTGGTAGGTTGTCAGTGCCAGTCTGATAATGCCCGTGTAATGCTCCCTCGCCATAATCTCAGTCATTTCCTGTGTCTGGATGTCATCAACCTGTAATCCAATAAATCATACGCATCATGTCCAGGGTCACCGTCATGGATGTCAAATAGACCTTGCCTGCTTCCTCACCAGCTTCAGATCCATGACAGCTTTTCTGTTTTGTTTTTTTCTGCCGGAAGATTTTTTTTTTTTTCCGACTTACGAAGAGTGTCAGAAACATTATCCATTAACCCCTTAAGTATGATATTCCATATTTATTTTTGCCGTTAGATTTTTTTTTTAAATAGGAGCGGTCCATCTTGCCGAAGGGACTAAGTAGTAAAGAAAATGGTACCAAGAAGAAAAGCAACTGAAGAACAAGAAGACAAAATAAAGAGCAACGGAGAAAGATGAAATATAGTGAGATGAAATGAAGCCTGAAGGTGAAAGAAAGAGAGTAGGAACAGGGAAAAGAGTGAAGAAAAAAGCGAAGGAAAGGAGGAGACTGAATATGTGAAAAGGAAGGGTAATGTCTGAAGGTGACAGAAGACAGAATGAAAGAAGAGTAAAACTGATAGTGATAAGTGAAGAAAAATGTGATGGAGGGAAGGACAAAGACAGAATGAGATGATAGGTAAATAGCCGAAGCAGAAATGAAGGGAGGGGATAGATAGGTAGAATGAAGATAAAAAGGTAATGATAAACGAAGTAGAGGAAGAAATACAGGAGTGCTTGTGAGAAAGGGAAGGGATAATGGAATAGGAGAGAGAGAGAGAGAGAGAGAGAGAGAGAGAGAGAGAGAGAGAGAGAGAGAGAGAGAACGATCAAGTATAAAAGTGATGAGTGTTGAGGTAATGGCGAGGCAGGGAAAACCAGCGGACAGGAGAAGGAAGGAAGAAAGGAAGAGAAGGATTTAAGCACGGTATAGTGGGATGAAGGATAGCACAGGGGAAGAAGGCAGTAAGTAAATTCGTCGACCGTGTACCTGCATAACCTTGAGAAGAATGAGTCGTTAATTATGGCAAGTTATATTCCTATCCTCTCAACAACTTATATGGCGCAATCTAGTTTATTCATCATTTTTTTTCTAAGGAGATTTCACGTTTAATACCTTCCTGACTTTATTACCTTCCTAGCATATTCCAAACTTGCTGGGCATCTATCTTAAGTTTCACCTTGCTTTTCCAGCCTACCTAACCTTGTCGCTATCCTAATTTTACCACATTCCTAACCAAACCTAACTACCTTGCCAACCTTACCGCATTCCCAACTTTTTGGCCATCCTTACCTTATCAATATTCTAACTTTACCTTATCACCTTCCTAACCTAACCTAACCACCTTCCTAACCTAACCTCGCCATCTTCTTAACCTAACTTCGTCATCTTCCCAATCTCATGACTATCCCTGCCTTACCACCATCCTAACTTACCTCATTGCCTTCCTATCCTAACCTTACCATGTTCCTAACCTTGCCACCTTCCCAACCTTGCCACCTTCCCAACCTAACCTTACTTCCGTCCTAACCCTACCACCTCCCTAGCTCTGCCACCTTCCTAACCTTACCGTCTCCCAAACTTACCATCATTCCAACCTATAACTTTCTTGACCAATCATCTTCCTAACCCTACATCATTCTAACCTAACGGCCTTCCTCCAATTTTATCTGTTTCCAAGCGCACCTCAGTACGTTTTTTTTTTTTTAACGATGAGAGTTTTACAGAAGTGAGGCTCTGTGTGTGTGTGTGTGTGTGTGTGTGTGTGTGTGTGTGTGTGTGTAAGGGGGAGGGCTATCAAAAGGGTTAAATGAGCAGAAAGAGGTGGACAGGATGGGAAGCATCCTGTGAAGAGAGAGAGAGAGAGAGAGAGAGAGAGAGAGAGAGAGAGAGAGAGAGAGAGAGAGAAAATGATTAGGCCTTGGAAAGGTGAGGGGTGAGGGTGACGGAGGGAAGGTGAGGGTTGGGTTGGGTTGAATCTCTCTCTCTCTCTCTCTCTCTCTCTCTCTCTCACACACACACACACACACACACACACACACACACACACACACACACACATTTATGTAACTCTTCCGTCGTTCATCTGATATAGTGATTATGGCAAAAACATTTTCCTGTGATTCAGTTACGATAGCGAGATTGAGTGATGACCGCCTTCTTGTTGTCTTAGGCGGCTCCGTATCACCTCCTCCTTACCAGTTCATTTTCCCTTATGAAACAAAACATTTTCTTGTATAGTAGTGCTTTAGGATATCTCATTATTAACCTTCTCTTTGTCCGACAGCTTGTGTGTTGTGGTCCATATAACGTCAGACGATTTTATTCAGCTGAAGGTGAGGAAAGGAGTATGAGTGTTAAGACCTGATTGTTTGGCTTTGTAAAAAATCAGAAATGTGGTAACAGACAGGCAAAAAAAAAAAAAAAAAATCCAGTAACTCGTCCGATTATTATTATCATTATTATTATTATTATTATTATTGTACCAGCGTTGAACAGCACACAGAGGCTGACACAATACGATTGAGACTAACATAAAGCAGTTTGGATGTAGTTTCATTAAAGCAGTCAAATAGCCCTTCCACATTACCGACAGACTTGTTATAAAACACTTTTGCAGACACCATCACATTATGTCCTTGCTCAAACAGCCCCAACAGTGTATTGAGTAAAGACGGTGGGTAATGGTGCCGAAGTGGTGACATGTGAAGGTGTGTGGCAGGTAGGGATATTGCTGAGCCTCAGCGAGCGGATTGTCAAGTCTGTCCAGAGTCGGGTACATGATTAATCATCATCATCATCATCTTCATCATCATCTAATCCCCTGTTGCCCTATGAGGAGCGTGGGAGCCCGGGGCTAGGCAAGTTGGTCCTGACATTTGAGATGAGAGCGACCAGCCTCGCTCATCCCTGAGTGGCATTACGTGAGCAATAAACCCCAACCACCCCTTGGATATCAGCCCGCACAGGCTCAATCCTACTGGAACTCTTAAATTACCCACTACACCACCAGGCGCCATAATTTGTTCTATGCTTACTACCCAGCGTAGTAAATGGTTTCCTGGTGTGCTGGAGACCGGCTTGTCACTCAGTGTAGAGTCACCCGAAGGAGGAAGGAAGATGAAAGAATGAAGGAAAGAAAGACAGAAGAGGAAGGGAGGAAAAGAGGAAAGGGCAGTCGCCCGAGAGCAGCACTACGTCGAGTGAGTGGATGGTGAGCACCCCCACCTACCACCAAGCGCCCCCACCTACCACCAGGGATTAAAAAATAACATGCATTAGGGTAGACACTGTATGCTGCATTAGGGTAGACACTGTATACTGCATTAGGGTAGACACACTGTATAGTGCATTAGGGTGGACACACTGTATGCTGCATTAGGGTAGACACTGTATACTGCATTAGGGTAGACACACTGTATGGTGCATTAGGGTGGACACACTGTATACTGCATTAGGGTGGACACACTGTATACTGCATTAGGGTAGACACACTGTATACTGCATTAGGGTAGACACACTGTATACTGCATTAGGGTAGACACACTGTATACTGCATTAGGGTAGACACACTGTATAGTGCATTAGGGTGGACACACTGTATACTGCATTAGGGTAGACACACTGTATACTGCATTAGGGTAGACACACTGTATACTGCATTAGGGTAGACACACTGTATACTGCATTAGGGTAGACACACTGTATAGTGCATTAGGGTGGACACACTGTATACTGCATTAGGGTAGACACTGTATACTGCATTAGGGTAGACACTGTATACTGCATTAGGGTAGACACACTGTATACTGCATTAGGGTAGACACACTGTATACTGCATTAGGGTAGACACACTGTATACTGCATTAGGGTAGACACACTGTATACTGCATTAGGGTAGACACACTGTATACTGCATTAGGGTAGACACTGTATACTGCATTAGGGTAGACACACTGTATAGTGCATTAGGGTAGACACACTGTATACTGCATTAGGGTAGACACACTGTATACTGCATTAGGGTAGACACACTGTATACTGCATTAGGGTAGACACTGTATACTGCATTAGGGTAGACACACTGTATACTGCATTAGGGTAGACACACTGTATGCTGCATTCGGGTAGACACACTGTATACTGCATTAGGGTAGACACTGTATACTGCATTAGGGTAGACACTGTATACTGCATTAGGGTAGACACTGTATACTGCATTTGGGTAGGCACACTGTATACTGCATTTGGGTAGACACACTGCGTAATGCATTAGGGTAGACACACTGCATAATGGATTAGGGTAGACACACTATGCTGCATCAGGGTAGACACACTATGCTGCATCAGGGTAGACACACTATGCTGCATCAGAGTAGACACACTATGCTGCATCAGGGTAGACACACTATGCTGCATCAGGGTAGACACACTATGCTGCATCAGGGTAGACACACTATGCTGCATCAGGGTAGACACACTATGCTGCATCAGGGTAGACACACTATGCTGCATCAGGGTAGACACACTATGCTGCATCAGGGTAGACACACTATGCTGCATCAGGGTAGACACACTGTATACTGCATTTGGGTAGACTTACTGTAAACTCCAGTGAAGCTTTCGTATCGTGGGTGCCGTGTGTAGCCTTGGATGTGGTGTGGTAGGGTTGGAATGGCGGGTACAGCAGTGGTATCCTGACGTCAGTGAAAGCAGCCCACCCATGCACGGGAAGGTCACCCACGCCCACACCAGGGTTAGCAGTATATCAATGCACGGCCATAGTTTATCATCCTCAGCGCTGGAGGAGGGGAAGGTACAGGAAGCCAGGACCCGCTTTTCTCATGAGTTATTATTATTATTTTTTTTTCTGATCCCTCACCCATTCCTTTTCATCTGTGTCAATTGATTTCTTGCAATGCGTATAATGAAAAAAAATGGCAGGTTAAATATTCCCTGTTGTATTATTTTGACACTGATGATGATGCTTTGTAGTTAATAGCTGTAAAACATACTGTGGTTATCCATACATTAAATTTTTATTACTGTTAATATTCAGTGCTTGACTCGTCTGTGGGTTAAAAAGAAAAAGCTTTGAACCCTCTACCCTTTCAACAAATGCCTGATCCACCCCTACAACTTCCCTCCAATGAAAAAGTAGAGTACAAAACAATTGGAGTGAATAATCGCGCCTTTATTTCTTTATCTGTAGCTTTCCGTTGCCAGTTTGTACCCAGTGTCTGGATGTCACAGTGCTGTGCTTTGTTCATATACAAGAATGATACCCACATGCTTGGACTGTCTTTTGTACTTACACAGTAAACACATAATGAAATTGTGTTCATTGTACCTTCATAGTGAACACTACCAGATGTTTTGTTTATTGTAATTATACAGTAGATACATTATAATGGTTTTGTATTTATTGTGTCCTTACAGAAAACAGTTTAAGCATGTAGGTGTGATGTGAATATACTGTATTATTATTTCGTTGGGCTATTTGGGGGACTATTCTTGGCAGTTTGGGGTAACTCAGCAACGTTGAATTTTATATTTTGTTTCTGTTATTTTAGCAATTAATAGACTGTTTTATGAATCTTACGAAGGACATTTAGCAGAGAAGGGTTTGGTGAAGGCTATATCTAACATTTCCAGTTAGAAAGTCTTACATGAGCCAAATATAATCGTCTGAAAATAACAAGCATATAATGAATATTACGCCCTGTGGCTGAAGGAGTTAATGTGATGTATATAATATTTTTTTATAGATACTCTTTGAGATTAATTGAATACGATCCATGAAGCGTACTTATGATTCCCAACGGCATTGGGTACAGGACCACTGGTTTTTGTTGGCTGTGTTATCTATCTACTTGTCTGCCTAAATCGCCACCAAAGGAACACCGACCCTGAAGGACAACTCTCGCCACAAGCTCCACTCATGGAGTACGCACTTTTTTTTTTTTTTTTTTCAAGTAACGACTATAAATGAGAGCAGGGAGCTTATGGCATAAAATGTTTCCCAACCAAACCTGCCAAAAACTGGGAGCTGTCAATAGTCATGACGTCACTTGTTCATGGCCACCACAATGTACTCAAAACAGCAATATCTTGATGCTATATATGTTTCTTGCAACAGAAGTAATGCATTCCTGTAACTTCAACGGTTATAAATCCTTTAGATTTTTCCAGAGCTGAAGAATATCGTTTAGCGTTCGCGTGAATAATATATTAAGCTCGTGATTCATGACTAGAAAGTTAAAGTTGGAGAATATTTGATGAAACTGCAATATCACAGCATTTGCAATCAGGTATAATGAGGGATATCGGAAGGCATAACAGTAACTTATATAAATAATTCATAAGACAAAGACATAATCAGTTGAGCCGGGTGGTCATATACAATGGGAACAAGACACTGCATAAAGCTTGGTGAGTGTATAAGTGAAAAGGTATAATCATAAACGTTAGGTTTAATTTTTCTTTTTTTTTAAATCGAGGGTAAAAATAAGTAACTAATAAATTGAAGTGTAGGAAGGTGGAAAAATCTAGTCAGTCAGCTGAACCCGATGTGCATATTAATGAGGTTGTTTGCTTTCCCCCACACCACGCAACACTACACCATGCAACACTACACCATGCAACACTACACCATGCAACACTACACCATGCAACACTACACCATGCAACACTACACCATGCAACACTACACCATGCAACACTACACCATGCAACACTACACCATGCAACACTACACCATGCAACACTACACCATGCAACACTACACCATGCAACACTACACCATGCAACACTACACCATGCAACACTACACCATGCAACACTACACCATGCAACACTACACCATGCAACACTACACCATGCAACACTACACCATGCAACACTACACCATGCAACACTACACCATGCAACACTACACCATGCAACACTACACCATGCAACACTACACCATGCAACACCACTCCATGCAACACTACACCATGCAACACTACACCATGCAACACTACACCATGCAACACTACACCATGCAACACTACACCATGCAACACTACACCATGCAACACTACACCATGCAACACTACACCATGCAACACTACACCATGCAACACTACACCATGCAACACTACACCATGCAACACTACACCATGCAACACTACACCATGCAACACTACACCATGCAACACTACACCATGCAACACTACACCATGCAACACTACACCATGCAACACTACACCATGCAACACTACACCATGCAACACTACACCATGCAACACTACACCATGCAACACTACACCATGCAACACTACACCATGCAACACTACACCATGCAACACTACACCATGCAACACTACACCATGCAACACTACACCATGCAACACTACACCATGCAACACTACACCATGCAACACTACACCATGCAACGCAACACCATGCAACACTACACCATGCAACACTACACCATGCAACACTACACCATGCAACACTACACCATGCAACACTACACCATGCAACACTACACCATGCAACACTACACCATGCAACACTACACCATGCAACACTACACCATGCAACACCACACCATGCAACACTACACCATGCAACACTACACCATGCAACACCACACCATGCAACACTACACCATGCAACACTACACCATGCAACACTACACCATGCAACACCACACCATGCAACACTACACCGTGCAACACACCATGCAATTCTACACCATGCAACACCACACCATGCAACACCACATGCAACACGCAACACTACATGCAACACCACGCAACTGCAACACCACACCATGCAACAACACTACACCACGCAACACTACACCATGCAACACTACACCATGCAACACTACACCATGCAACACTACACCATGCAACACTACACCATGCAACACTACACCATGCAACACTACACCATGCAACACTACACCATGCAACACTACACCATGCAACACTACACCATGCAACACCACACCATGCAACACTACACCACGCAACACTACACCATGCAACACTACACCACGCAACACTACACCAAGGAAACGCTACACCATGCAACACTACACCATGCAACACCACACCATGCAACACCACACCACACAACACTACACCATGCAACACCACACCATGCAACACCACACCACGCAACACTACAGCATGCAACACTACACCATGCAACATCACACCACGCAACACTACACCATGCAACACCACACCATGTAACACCACACCACACAACACTACACCATGCAACACTACACCATGCAACACTACACCATGCAACACTACATCATGCAACACTACATCATGCAACACTACACCATGCAACGCAACACCATGCAACACTACACCATGCAACACCACACTATGCAACACCACACCACGCAACACTACACCATGCAACGCAACACCATGCAACACTACACCATGCAACACTACACCATGGAACGCAACACCATGCAACACTACACCATGCAACACCACACCATGCAACACCACATCACGCAACACTACACCATGCAACGCAACACCAGGCAACACTACACCATGCAACTCAACACCATGCAACACTACACCATGCAACACTACACCATGCAACACCACACCACGCAACAGTACACCATGCAACACTACACCATGCAACGCAACAGAATCCAATGCAACACCATGGACCACTACACCATGCAACACTACACCATGCAACGCAACACCATGCAACACCACACCTCGCAACACTACATAACGCAACGCAACACCATGCAACGCAACACCATACAACACTACACCATACAACACTACAGCATGCAACACTACACCATGCAACGCAACACCATGCAACACTACACCACGCAACACTACACCATGCAACACCACACCACGCAACACTACACTATGCAACACTACACCATGCAAAACCACACAATGCAACACTACACCACGCAACACTACACCATGCAACACGACACCAAGCAACACAATACCATCCAACGCAACACCACGCAATACTACACCACGCAACACTACACCATGCAACACTACACCACGCAACACTACACCATGCAACACTACACCACGCAACACTACACCATGGAAACGCTACACCATGCAACACCACACCATACAACACCACACCATGCAACACTACACCATGCAACACTACACCATGCAACACTACACCACGAATAGTACACCATGCAACACTACACCATGCAACACCACACCATGCATCACCACACCACGCAACACTACACCATGCAACACCACACCATACAACACCACACCACGCAACACTACACCATGGAACACCACACCATGCAACACTACACCATGCAACACTACACCACGAATAGTACACCATGCAACACTACACCATGCAACACTACACCATGCAACGCAAACCCATGCAACACATACCATGCAACACTATACCATGCAACACTACACCATGCATCACTACACCACCCAACACTACACCATGGAACGCAACACCGTGCAACACCATACCATGCAACGCAACACCACGCAATACTACACCATGCAACACTACACCATGCAACACCACACTATGCAACACTACACCACGCAACACTACACAATGCAACGCAACACCATGCAACACTACACCATGCAACACTACACCATGCAACACTACACCATGCAACACCACACCTCGCAACACTACACCATGCAACGCAACACCATGGAACACTACACCATGCAACACTACACAATGCAACACTACACCATGCAACACCACACCACGCAATAGTACACCATGCAACACTACACCATGCAACACTACACCATGCAACGCAACACCATGCAACACTACACCATGCAACACAACACCATGCAACGCAACACCAGGCAACACTACACCAGGCAACACTACACCATGCAACGCAACACCAGGCAACACTACACCATGCAACGCAACACCATGCAACACCACACCTCGCAACACTACACCATGCAACGCAACACCATGCAACACCACACCTCGCAACACTACACCATGCAACGTAACACCATGCAACGTAACACCATGCAACACTACATCAAGCAACACTACACAATGCAACACTACACCATGCAACGCAACACCATGCAACACCACACCACACAACACTACACCATGCAACACCACACCATGCAACACCACACCACGCAACACTACACCATGCAACATCACACCATGCAACATCACACCACGCAACACTACACCATGCAACGCAACACCATGCAACACTACACCATGCAACACTACACCATGCAACGCAACACCATGCAACACTACACCATGCAACACCACACCATGCAACACCACACCATGCAACACCACACCACGCAACACTACACCACGGAACACTACACCATGCAACACCACACCATGCAACACCACACCATGCAACACTACACCATGCAACACCACACCACGCAACACTACACCACGCAACACTGCACCACGCAACACTACACCATGCAACACAACACACGGCGCGGCGCACCTTTGATAAACACCGCTCATTGTAATTGTGTGGCAGGCTCACTGTCTATCATCCCCACCCCCACCCTGTCCCCTGCTACATAACTACTTTTATATTTCACCTTCAGTCTCCCCTCGCCACCCTTTCTGCCCCATCATCCTTCCTCTACTTACCCCTTCCTTCACTGTCCATTCCTCTTCCCTCCCCTCCCCTGTCATCTCGCTCTCCATCCCTGTCTCTTGCCTCACTCTCTCCTTTCCTTCCTCCATCTCTTCTTTCTCCCTCCACCCTCTTCTCTCTTCATCTCCTTTCTTTCCTTTCTTTCATCCATACTGTATTCTCCTTGTACCCCATCCTATCCTCTCCGTTCTCACTCTGTCCTATCCCCTTCTCCACCCTTTCCTTCTCGCTTCCACTCCTGTTCCATATTCACTCTTCACCCCCACCTCTCACCGTCGTTGCACCCTTTTTCCTTCTTCCCCTTCCCACACCTTTCCCCTCAATCACCCCTCCTCTGACCCTTTTCACCTCCCCTTCCTTACACACACACACGTCCACTGTCACCCAACCAAAGCCTTGTTTTACCCCTCATCTTCTCACGCTTCCCCTTCCCTCCCCCCCCATTTCCTCTTCCTTCTTCCCCTTCCCTCTTCCTCCCTCCCCTCCCCTCTTCCCCTCTCCTCTCCCCTCTTCCCCCCTCCTCTCCCCTCTTTCTCTTACCCCTTACCCCGCTTACAATCTTTCCCACCCCTTCTCGTTCTCTCTCCCACATTCTCTTCACAAACAAGTTATTAATCTAGTTAGCCCGAAGACATCTTTTTTGTTGTACTTCTTCCTCCTGACACTGTATTCAACTTACAACCATACACTTTTTAGACTGGAGTGTTAAAGCTTTTAGTAACCCCGTCAGTGAAATAAATAACCTCAACGTTGAATGAAATCGTCTGCATGTGACAAGAATTAACTACAAAAATTCACCACAGCATTGAAGGGACAAAATAGATATCTTTAAGCATAGGTTAATATAAGTGTTGTTATTGGATGCAGCGGACGTGTTGACATGAGTAGCACAGATAAAGGAATATTGTGCAGTGTTGACTTACTCCCTGGTCTTTTAGCATGCACTAGTAGAGTCAGACTGAACATAGAGGAAGATGAAGTGGAAGGGAGTGATGAGGAAGAGGAGGATAATGTAGAGGAGATGAAATGGAGGAGAAGGAGGGAATGTGGGAATGATGTGGAGAGAGAGGAGAATTTGCAAAGAGGGTGAAACGGAGGAAGATGAAGTGGAGGGGCAACGATGTACAAAGGGAGAATTGTATGCAAGGTGGGGGGTGAAATGGATAGGAGGATGAAGTGCAGGAGAGTGATGTAGAAGGGGATGATGATGTGGAGGTGATGTGAGGTGTACGGGGAAGGATGATAAGGAAGGGGGAATCCTGATTAGAGGGACGCCCATAAAAACCTTTTTTTTTTCCTCCTTCAGTACATTGTGTCTGGTTAAGAGGGGGGAGGGGCGGCCAGCTAAGCATCCATAATGAGCACTAGCCAACCCCCCTGCTGGGAAGTACAAACTCTGATTTTTACAGCCAGCCACAAGTCGATTTTATTCTGCCGATAGAAATCCACCACAACGAAAACCTTTACATCTCGTCTTGATTAACATACGGGATAAAATGAAAAGCTTAGTTATACTTACATTACAGGAACGCCAGTTGACTTAGCTCTTCTCTAGTCAAAGAATTAAGAGGATCATGAACCCCTTCACTCCGACGATTTTTATTTTTACTCTAGCTATCTCCAGGGGAATTTATTCAGCTAAAGGGAGCCGTTGCATTGAAGGAGCTAAGTATAGTCTTCATTAAGTCCTTCACTGCATACAGCACAGGGTACAATATCGGGGGTTAAGCCAACACTTCTGTTACCCAAATAAACTTTGTGTCCATCTCAAGAAGCAAACAGAAAAGAATGAACTTGAAATAAACATGACGGATCCTCGGCAACAACGTCTTACCATAGTATATTATTTATGTTTGATTTTAAACCTTGTTACCAAAACCCCAGGTAAGATTATTTGTATGTTCACCGACTGATGATGTGCAGTACCCGGACATCAAGAAACCATTGAAAGTAAGAGGCTGATACGAAGATTTATCCTTTCGTTACCATGGCGTTTGTTAGTTTATTCTACCTTCAGATGATTTTATTCACCTTAAGGAAGTCCGCTAGTTGTGAAGGAGTTAATGAACGATGTATGTACTCCAGGTCCAAAAGTCATTTCTAAACTGAATAATATAGTCTTGAGATCCAGGAAAAATATGAAGTTGAGTGTGGGGTGGTCTTCCTCCCTCCCCTTCCCTTACTCCCTCCCTGGGTTTAGCCTTGCCCTCACATATCATTCATCTTTACTCTCTCAGATCCACACGTGCTTCCTGAAGGTGGAGAAATTTAACTCTGCGTTTATTGTCTCTTAAACTCTTCCTTCTTGTTGCTATTTATGTAGTTTGCATATCGACATAGATTACATAAATAACATAAAGGATAGTGATATGTAATGTGCAGAATAAATAAAGGAAGTGTCACGAAATTCCCGAAGACGCTTCGACGACCGATTATCCAGTTACAGAGAGCGTCTTTTGTGATAATGGTAAATGTGTTTAAAGTAAGCAGCAGAAACATCCTGCCAGTTCACTTCTTATTGTTTGTGTGCATTCAGGATTTTTCATATTTGGATGGGAAACGGTAACTTCATGGTGTTGTTTCCCTCTTGTTTCCCCGACGCGTGATTTTTCGTGGGCGTAATGGCGGACACTTACTATACGCCACGCAACTGTACTGAAGTAAATTTGGTTTTCCATTTCGGCGTGTCTGGTTGTTACCGTGGTAGAGGTTAGATTAGGTTAAGTTAGGTTATGTTAGATTGGATTAAGCTTGGTTAGATATGGTTAGGCTAAGATATAATTTGTTAGATTAGTTAACATTAGGTTAAGGATAGGTTATGCATGTAAGGTTAGGCTAGTACAGCTGTAAAATAATCTTCGGTTGTTTAGAGTACGTTATTGAAAGTCTGCCATTACGCTTGAGAAACTAACACGAATGATTCAGAATGAGCATTGACAAAAACAACAGGGAAACAAAACTAACAGTAAACAATAGCTTACCACCATAAGTATTATTATAAAAATACAGAAACCAACCTGGGAAAAGAGGATGTGAATCGGTAAGGTATTTCTGCTGCTTAGACTAAATCGTATGTTGACCGTAGCACTTTCCTTCCTGTGTCAAGCATTGTTTTGTAGCTAATCTTAAGGAGACAGGACCACTTCATTGAGAAAGTACCTTCCTTTGAACTGATTCAGTAACTTTGTAAAGTACATAAGTGCTTTTTTGAATATGAAGATCCATCAATAAACAAGGAAAATATGATCACGGTACATACGGGAAAAGTTAGGATAGGATAGGATAAATAAGGTTAGGTTAAAAAAAAAAATAGGATTGGATAAGTAAGCAACGATAACGGTAGTTTCGTTCAAAAATAGCGTTCTAAGATGGCGTCCGTCTCTCCTAGCGCCCCACAAGATGGCGTCCGTCTCTCCTCTCTCCCCACAAGATGGCGTCCGTCTCTCCTAGCGCCCCACAAGATGGCGTCCGTCTCTGCTCGCGCCCCACAAGATGGCGTCCGTCTCTCCTCTCTCCCCACAAGATGGCGTCCGTCTCTCCTCGCGCTCCATAAGAATGCCGTCCGTCTCTCCTAGCGCCCCACAAGATGGCGTCCGTCTCTCCTCTCTCCCCACAAGATGGCGTCCGTCTCTCCTAGCGCCCCACAAGATGGCGTCCTCCTGTTTGGCACGGTTAAGGATTGTAAAACCGCTTTTGAAACACTTTTCACCACTTTTATAAGAAACGAACAACATAAAAACTTCAAAACGCAGTCAGAAAATACTAAGCACTTAAAGAATTACATGAAGAACAAAGGTAAAAAAAAAA
Source organism: Coenobita brevimanus (assembly GCF_032717465.1). NCBI lineage: Eukaryota > Metazoa > Arthropoda > Malacostraca > Decapoda > Coenobitidae > Coenobita > Coenobita brevimanus. Next base: position 18,968,164 of record NC_137012.1, on the reverse strand, counting down.
AAAAAGAAAAAGAAAAAAAAGAAACTGCAAAACAGGGAGGTCGTGTCTCTTAAAGATTACGATTTGGTGAACGTGATAAATAGCTGGATGTTATGTGAAATACGCCAGTCATTGTTATTGTTGTCTAGTCACTCAGCTACATCTGGGACTCGCAGTGAGATAGGTGTTTTGATTCTCTGTCTGTCTGTCTGTCTGTCTGTCTCTCTCTCTCTCTCTCTCTCTCTCTCTCTCTCTCTCTCTTATTTAGGTCTGTTCACTTTCTAATATCAACCCAGTCCTATTGAAGCTCCATTAGTCTGAAAAACCCTTGCAAATCACAAGACAGTTGGAAAGGAATAGTAAAAATGTAATAGAAGGACAGCCATCTACTAGAAATAGATTTTTGTTTTCTGTTAACCTTGAATTTTGACCTAATGACTTTACTACTGGACCTAGACCTAGACAGGGTCAGCGGGTACCAACTTGCAAAAGATTTAGTCAATCAAGGCTTTCCATAGTTAATAGTACAACTGACGGACAGACAGACACATTATCACGTATAGAGAGACGACTGAAATTATTACCTGCTCGTTTTGCTGGTGCTGTTTGCTGGTGTTATTAGGATGCAGCGGTTGAAAAAGTGTTGAACCATTACGGTGTGTGTGTGTGTGTGTGTGTGTGTGTGTGTGTGTGTGTGTGTGTGTGCTATTACAATGCAGCGGTTGAAAAAGTGTTGAACCATTACGGTGTGTGTGTGTGTGTGTGTGTGTGTGTGTGTGTGTGTGTGTGTGTGTGCTATTACAATGCAGCGGTTGAAAAAGTGTTGAACCATTACGGTGTGTGTGTGTGTGTGTGTGTGTGTGTGTGTGTGTGTGTGTGTGTGTGTGTGTGTTGTGCTATTACAATGCAGCGGTTGAAAAAGTGTTGAACCATTACGGTGTGTGTGTGTGTGTGTGTGTGTGTGTGTGTGTGTGTGTGTGTGTGTGTGCTATTACATTGCAGCGGTTGAAAAAGTGATGAACCGTTACCTTATCGGTTGATATATATATATATATATATATATATATATATATATATATATATATATATATATATATATATATATATATATATATATAATCAACCATTACAAGTCCACTGCTGAACAAAGGCCTCCCCCAACCTTCTCCACGAAATCCTTGACTGAGCCAATCTTTGCCACGTTTTCCCTGCAAATTTCTCTATCTCATCCCTCCACCTCCTGTCTGGCCTTTTTCTGCTACGCTTACAATCACTTGGTGTCCAGTCAGTCAACCTCTTGCTCCATCGATTATCCCTTTTTCTTGCTATATGGCCTGCCCACCTCCATTTCTGTTCTTTTATAACTTGTATAATATCTTTGACTTTAGTCTGCTCTCTCACCCAAGTTAATCTTTTCCTGTCTCTTAAAGATATTCCCAACATTGACCTTTCCATTGCTCTCTGAGAACGAGTTAGTTTATTTTCCATCGATTATGTCAGTTTCCAGGTCTCACAACCATACGTCATAGCTGGAATTATACATTCATTATATACTTTTCATTTCATACAAACTGGCAAGCTACTTTTCATAATGTCCCAATATTTATTGACAGCTTTCCATCCAATTGTAATGCGTCTTTTTATTTCCCTATCATTATCTTTCGTTAATTTTAGTATTTGTCCCAGGTAATTGTATTCCTCGACTTCTTCAAGAATTTCTCCACTTATTCTGATAACGCTCTTTGGTGTTTGAGGATTAAACATTAGTTTTACTCCGGTTCACCTTTAGCCCTACTTTGAGACTTTCTCTGTTCAAGTCATTTAACATTTCTTGCAATGTCTCTGCTGTTTCTGAGATTAGGACAATGTCATCTGCAAATCTTAAATGGTTTAGCTTTTCTCCATCTATGTTCACTCCTTTGTTTTCCCAGTCTAGCTTTCTGAAAATACTTTCTAGGCATGCTGTAAATAACTTTGGTGAAATTGTATCTCCCTGACGCACGCCCTTCTCAATCTTAATTTTCTCTGAGTCCTTATGTAATTTAACTGTAGCAGTTCCCTCTGTATATAATTATGTTTTCGAGCAGTTTTACAATGTTCTCGTTCACTCCTTGTTCTCGCAATGAATTTATAATTGCTATGTGCTCCATTGAGTTGAAAGCCTTTTCGTAATCAACAAAACCTGAGCACAGTGGTTTATTATATTTTGTAGTTTTCTCAATTAGCTGATTTATTGTGTGTGGATGATCAGTAGTCCAGTACCCGCTTCGGAATCCTGCCTGTTCACGAGGTTGGTTTTCCTCCAAATTTGTAGTTATTCTGTAAGGACTTTAGTGAAGAGTTTGTAAAGGACTGATAGCAAGCTAATGGGTCGATAGTTACTAAGGTCTTTTGAGTCACCTTTTTTGTAAAGTAAAATAACTATTGCATTACACCATGTTTTGGGAATTTTCTTCCTTTTCATCCATTGAGTAAAAACGTGAGCAAACCTAGTTTGTACTTCCACTCCTGCATCCAACAGTAAATCTGCTACTATTCCATCTTTTCCCAGAGCTTTCCCTCTTTTCATATTTTTGAGAGAATTATTTACTTCATTTGGTGTTACCTCAGGTATTTCACTTATATCAGTTGAAAAGTTAGCTGTTGGTACTACTGTCTTTGATGCATACAGTTCTTTGTAAAATTCTTCAACTCTCTTCAACATCTTATCTTTGCATTTAATGGTTTCACCGTTTTTGTCTTTTAGTGATGTAATTTGTTGCTTTCCAAGTGCCATTTTACTTCGGACCTGTTTCAGACTTTTTCCTTTTTTGATGGTTTCTTTGATTTGATCCATGTTTCTTCTTTCTTCTCTTTGTCTTTTGTTAATAAGCTTATTTAATGCCGCACGTTCTATTTCATCTTTCTTTGTTTTTACTTTCATTTCATTTCTGTTTTTCATAAGCTTAAGTGTCTTCTCTGAATACTTCTTGACTTTGGCTGTAATAGGTTTTCCTACTACCTCCGCTGATTCTTTTAGCACTTTTGTTAGTCTGTCATTCAGCTCATCAATGTCACATTCAGCATTACTGAGAGCCTGAAAACTGTTCCTTATTTCTAACTGAAAGGCTGCTTTGTTTTCACTGACTTTTATTGTGCATCTCGTTTATCTTTAATCATCTTCTTTCTTTCACTTTTGAAATTGAATCTTGTTGTGCAACCCACCATTCTATGGTCACTTCCGATATATACTTTGTTGATAACTGTGACATATGTGATCGTGTTATTCTTATTTGATATATATATATATATATATATATATATATATATATATATATATATATATATATATATATATATATATATATAGAGAGAGAGAGAGAGAGAGAGAGAGAGAGAGAGAGAGAGAGAGAGAGAGATACAAGTGTCCGACTCTGGGCAAAGGCTTCAGTGCCTATTCCCAAGTCCTCCTTGGGGCTCAGTAGTCGTCCTAGATCTCCACGTCACCACTTTTTTTTTTTTTTTTTACAGAACAGTGGAAGGAAAAACAAATGAATGAAAAAACTAATCCATACACCAGATTACTGGTGTCCTGTGTTCATAAAATATTTGTAACAGTTAGACTTAAACAGCTGTAGGTTGAAGTTTGGAGGGAAACAACTCTGGGGAAGCGAGTTCCAGAAAGATGCAGTTCGGGGAATGAAAGAATTCTGATTGACAGAAGTTCTGCAATATAGCTGAGTGACATTCCAGTCATGAGCGCTACCCGATGCCCATGTAGCACGAGAGAAGGCATGGAGAGGTGGCACCATGGACGCAACTTCGTCTGACCATTTGCTATAAAAAGATCTGTAAAAATAATGCAAGGGAGGCAACATTCCTTCTTACTTGTAGTGGAGGTAGTTTTTTACTTATAGCAGGGTTATTAATAATTCTAACAGCTTTGTTCTGAATTTTGTCTAGTTGTTTTAATGCAACCTCTCCACATCCATTCCATAAGCGTGAGCAGTAATCAGGCTGAGAGCGCACATGTCTCTTATAAATTATAGCTAACTGCTCGTCAGTGAAGAAGTTACGGACTCTGTACAATAATTCAAATTTCTTTGAGGCGGTTTTAGCAAGTGACCTGACATGAGAGATCCAGCTGAGAGTACTGTTAAGTGAGACGCCGAGAATTTCAATACTTTTGGAGATGGGAATATTTGTAGCATTTAATGTAATATACAAATTTATATATATATATATATATATATATATATATATATATATATATATATATATATATATATATAGAGAGAGAGAGAGAGAGAGAGAGAGAGAGAGAGAGAGAGAGTTTTACTAGCAATAAATGAGACAAGGTTGCTTTGTCCCCATTCACTGATCGTAGATAAGTCTTGATTTATGGAGATGGCTGTACTGAGTTGAGAGTTAGAGATATCAGTCTTTGTAAATGGGTGTCTGAGTGTGAATGAACTATGAAGTGTTGAGTCATCTGCATATGAATGGATGTGATTGTGGGTGACAGATAAGAGATCATTAATATGAACCAGGAACAGGGTTGGCGCCAGAACTGATCTCAGCGGCACGCCGGCGTTAATTGTGTGGAAATTAGAATGTTTATAATCTGCTTTTACTCTTATTTTACTGTCGCTGAGATATCAGGAAATCAAAGAAACAAAAGACTTTAGTCCATAGCAAGGGAGTTTGGTCAACAGGGAACGGTGCCATACTCTGTTGAAAGCTTTAGAAATATCAAGGGCTACTGCATGAGTTTCTCCATGTAGGTCGATTGATTGGTGGATGGTATGAGTCAGGAGATTGAGTATTGTTATGCTAAGTGTTTAAGGGTCAGCTTCCCGTCCCTTGAACGTCTATACTGCAGCTGGGTTCCCTATCTAGACCGGAGCTTAGTAAACTTAGAGAGACACAGGGCACAAAAACTCAGGGCAACAACATTACACATATACTGGTAAATTCTAGTCTGGAACAGGTAGATGTCACAAACAGGAATCTAGGCAATCATATAACATGTAATGAGATCGGGAGTACCAGTATCTCGCAGGATACTTTTGAGACAATAGTTCAGGATAACAGTGTACAGTACAATGAACAGCATTTAAGGTGTTGGGCAGGGAAATTAGTCACTGTAACTTTGAGGGAAATTTACACTGTGGATGGAATAGGTAGCGTGGCTATAGGTCTTATGTCGCGGAAGTATTATATTACTAGAGTCGAGTTATACATTCACTCAAGTCACTGTAATCACTGTTCGGCTTCTCTTGCACTGTCAGTGTTTCACTGTTGGTTTACACTCCTGGTCTTGTGACACTGATAGAATTTGGGCTTAGTTTCCCGTTGGTAGTCTAACACACAGCCCGATGTCTTACGTCACTATTTCGCTGTTTGTCTATAATTTCGGTAATGTTGCACTGAAAGGATTTGGGCCTAGTTTCCCTCTGGTATCCTAACACACTGCCCAATGTCTATATCACTGTTTCACTGTCACTTCACTTCCACTGTCACTCACTGTCGGGGCTGGGTAGCGTGGCGGCGTTGGCGGAGGGCAGCGGGAGAGCTCACAGCCCGGCTCCTGAAGGGAGCTGAGATCCACTAGGGGCCTCCGTATCCTGTGGCCACGGAATCACTCGTAGGGGTGTCCTCTCTCGTCCGGGGCTGCATACGGCGAAGGGCCCTACACTGTCGGGGGTGGGAACTAGGGTCTGGCCCCTGGGACTGGGGCCGAAGAGCTTCCTGAAGCACTCACTCAGGCGCCTGACGGAGGACGAGTGTCGTCTGTGTCGGGGTTTGGAGAAGTCTCGCCCGGGGATCCTGGGGACAGCCTCAAGGGCCTGTCAGCTGCGGTCTCCTGTTGTCGGGGATGCCGTCAGGAGTGGGCTGCGGCGTTGGCCGCCATCAGACTCCTTCAGGTAAGGTCCCTCTGGAGCCTGGTATGCAGAGAATAGCCCTGGAGATAGTACAGGGCCTCTCCACGGATCCTCGAGGCTGAGGCCTTCCTTCTGAAGGTTGTCTCGCTGGTGGTGGGCAGTAGGGTCGTCTGTTTCCCCGCCTGTCGGCAGGTCTGATGGCAGAACGCCCTCTCGTAGTGGAATTATAGGGGGCGAGGGGCTTTGGTGCTCCTCCCCGGCATGGCTGCCAGCTGTCGCTGGGTTCCCATGGGCAACGAAACGAGGGTGGCTACTGGCCATCCCTTCGTTGTAGGTGCAGCTACTGGCCGTCGCCTGGGCCCAACTCCCTGACAGGGATGCAGGCAAAGTGCGGCTACCGGCCGTCATCTACCTGTAGGCGTGGCTGCCGGCTGTCATCCAAGCCCCATATAGAAGACAACGTGCCGATGAGGAGCGGCTGCAAGTCGTCTCCTGTCGACGGGCATGGCTACCAGCTGTTGCCTGTGTCCTGTCCTCTGAGGCAACTACAGGAGGAGAGGGGGCGTACCCTTCTCTCCCCGGTGCAATTACCGGCTGTCACTGGTTCTTGTAGGGGGGTATAGCAGCACATGACGGGGGAGCAGCTACCAGTCGTCTCCTGCCGTGGGGCCCTGGCTACAGGCCGTGGCCTTTTAAGGGTGCGGCTACCGGCCATTGCCTGAACCCGGCTACAGGCCGTGGCTCCTAATGGCGAGCGGCTACTGGCCATCTCCTGAAGGCCTTCCGAAGGGCTGAGCAGCTACTGGCCATCTTACAAAGGCCGCAGCTGCTGGCTGTCACTGGGGTGCTGCTTGGAGCTAAGGAAGTAGCTCCACCCTGATCCTGTTGAGGGTCAACTCGCCCGCAAGGTAATCTCCTTTTCCTACTATGGTGGTGGAGGGCGAGTTCCGGGTCATAGAGGCGCGCGGCCTGGGCGGACTTATGTCCCTGTCGCCTGGCGTCAGGTCGCGCTCTGTCCTCCCCTCTGTAGGCTCCTCCCGGGGGTGTCGTGCTGCCTTCAGTCACTATTCCCGGCATTTTAAGTATGTTAATGGTGGATCTTTCATGGCAAACGCCATATTGTCTATCACTAATTAAGTTGTTGGATTCAAGATGTTTAACTGTGTGTTTATTAATTAAAGATTCAAATACCTTATCAAGAGATGTGACAGCTATTGGTTTGTAATCAGAGGGGTCAGAGGAACTTCCTTTCTTTGGAATTCGATGGATATTGGCTTCTTTCCATGAATTAGGGAATGAAGAAATATGTATGCACAGTCTGAATAATTTAGCCAGAACGGAGGCAAGTTCTGGGGAACACTTTTTCAAAACAATTGGCGGAATTCCATCTGGGCCTGTCACTTTGTTTGTAGGTAAATCGTCTAGGATGGATTTTACGTATCTTGTCTGTATTTTAAGTGGAACAATTTCGGAAGAGTCAAGTTCTCGTACTGGGACGTTCTGGCTGGCTTCCTCTATGGTAGAATTTCTGGCATATGTACTGGCAAAGATATCTGCTTTCCCACGTGGGTCATTTATAGTGTTGCCATCTGATGATTTTAGTGGGGGAATGGATGATGACTTGTTAAAGTTATTATTGAAAGAATTGAGAGTTGACCAGAATATTCTATTGTCATTCGGGTTTTTAAGTAGTTTTGATGCTTGATTTTGAAGAAAATTTGATTTAGCGAGACTTATTACAGCTTTTGCATGGTTTCTAGCAAATTTAAATTGAGCGAGTGATTCAGATGTTTTTTTTTATTTTAAGTAAGAGTTATATGCTAATGACTTTTGGGCTGTTACTCTGGCACAGTTGCTATCAAACCACTTTGGAGAGTTCGATCTTTTAGTGAACTGTTGACTTGGTATGAATAAATCCATACCAGCTAGTGTTAAGTCGCAAATGTGGGACTGGGTAGAATTTACATCACTAGAGAAGAAAGACTGCCATTGAATGTCAGCAAGATAATTTCTAAATCCATCCCAATTTGCCTTATCAAAGGGCCATCAGGTCACCCTGACAGGTTCAGAACGGGGAGGCTGGGGGGCTAACTAATGAGGTTGTGATGAGATTGTGGTCAGAGGATCCAAGTGGAGACAATACCTCTATCCTGTACTGATCTGGATTATTTGTCAGGAATAGAGCCAAGAGATGGCATTATGGTCAGGATTATCTGGTATTCTAGTTAGTTGCTTTACCAGCTGCGTAAGATTAAACGATTTTGCAAACAGCTCGCACTCTAGACCAGCATCGTCAGTCCTGGCAGAATGCAATAACCATTCGACATTATGTACATTAAAATCACCCCAAATGGTAATTTCGGTGCTGAGGGTAAGGTTAAAGCTACTCAACTGTGTGGATATGGAATCAAATACACTAGGTTACGAAGAAGCATTGGGGGAGGCATAGACTATACAGATATATTTGGTAATATTTTGACAATTTAGTTTATACAATGAGAAATCAAAACTGGATGAAGTGAAGTTTAAAATTGTGTCAACTGCATATTGAGATTTGATATAACATCAGGTGCCGCCCTTGTTACGGAAGTTTGTGAGGAGATGGTAACCGGGAAAACGAAATGGGGATATTTCAGTAGAGGGTGAGATTTATGGTTCTGTGAGGAACAGAGTCAGAGGGAATATGGACTGTAGCAAAAAATGAACAGAATATAAATTGGTACTAAGAACACGGATGTTGGTGAAGAATAAGGCAGCACTTTCACTGCTCTGCTGACGAGCATGACCGGAAATTACACTAGTCGCTGCCGGCACAGTCGCTTGATGGGGACCGGGAGGACCCTGTTCCGCCAGCCCTACCCTGCCGGTGGTGACAATCCGAGATACCACCTCGTTAAAAAGTAGAGGCCATTGCTAAAGAGAGTGTGAATAGAAGGTGTGATATCTTATGTGCATGTAGTGTGGTGTAGACAGTTGAAGGTAGAGGTATTAAGAGACTATGCTGGCCTACTCTCTGTGTAAATGAAAGCACTGAAAATGTTCAGCAAAGGGAGAGGGTCAAGATCAAGTCCTGAGGGCTGGTGAAACAGGAGCTCCAGCTCTCCCTGTCACCAGCTTGCCAGCCACCTAGGGAGTACTGCCCTGTTCGACTGGTGTTACAGTCTACTCCAATAAACACCCACCATCCATCTTGAATACATACTAGAGCTGTCTCATACAGGGCTGGTGTACTGGTATTAGCAGGGGTACTTTTATGACATGTCGGCGGGTCATCTGTTAGATCAGAAAAGTCTGCTTTTTGTGAAATTCAAATCCTTAAACTATTCCCTGCCCCAGCCTGGATTAGAACTTGGATCCGTTAGGACTGCAGGCTGCCTCTTTACCGATCCTGGTGTCAGGTATTTGTCATAACAATAAGTTAATATTGTATTTATTCGTTTCCATATCATCCTTGGTTTTTCTTGTACTTGAGATTTGATATCTGTTCTTGCAATAACCTGTGCTAAATGAATCTGGGCTGCGCTTCAACAGGCCTTAGCGCCCCAGAGCGGTCCAGGGGTAGTGGGGGAAGCAGTGAAACCACCAAATACCTGGAGCGCGAATTCGCTTTTACTCTAAGTATCCTTCTTTCAGAATACTTAGCAATTATGTATATTTGCGCATTACTGACAACAATATTAATGTTACATGAATATTTGTCAGTAAATTATAATTGTAAATGCATATTGCCGAAATACGTTGGAAATATTTAATCACCATGTAAGCCGTAATGAAGAATCATAACAAATCCTGTTTTCGCCACAGCTGCTTCATCCTGTAATTTCCTCCTATTTTGAAGACGAAATGTACCCTGCAGTGCAATACTGCAGTGGAACAAGATGACTTTGGAAGATATGATCATTGTGCGAAGGAGAGGTGGTACTTCATGGAAGTATGATTTTCGCGGGAATGAATGAAAACAAACCCTCAATTTGTACTCTTTAGATCCGCATAGCCTTTACTCTCTTTAAGCGGAAAATCAGTACTTAATTGAAATGAAGAGGGTATTGTAACAAATCTTTTCATTTATGACGTGTTAGTATTCAAAATCCGTTCATTCTCCCAAATTACACAGAACAGTACACTGGTATTTAGAGTTCTGTTAACCTTTACACGACTGTGATTGAAACCATTTACCGTTGTCAGATGTCGCCAGAGAGACCCGCATCACCAAATACTTCCAACCGCGACGGAGGCTGCGACAACCCCCCATTCAGCCCACACACTTTCGCTCTTGAAAGCGCCGTCGCGTTCCATGGCGTTCCAGCTGTTGAAACGCAGCCCTGGTCTCAAATTCACGATATTTGACATCGGAAATCACACTTGAACACAGGGTTGTTACAATACCAGTATATCTGTACAGTTACTCTAACAGTAACATTGAGCCACGGTGTTATGTAAGTATAATTATATACAATGAATTCCGGTCAATATGAATGTTTGCGAAGAATATATATTAGACAATCGTGCACTTTCTGAAGTAAAAAAAGTATTTATACGTGTATATACACGTAGGCGAATACTTTGTGGTATTTTAACATGCTGTTGGGATAATTAGTATGTAATAAAGCCGGTAGGGGACGATGGCCAGCTCTAACTTGGCCGCTGCGGTTCAGCCAATACACACAAAGGACCCTCATCTGGTTAGTCTAAAAACACCATCTCTCGCCTCTCTTTGGACACAAACTAAACCGCCCAGACAAAAGAAATAACTGGATACTTGCATAAACACAATAAACAAAAAAAATGTGATAAATTCACATATACCTGTGTATATATATATATATATATATATATATATATATATATATATATATATATATATATATATATATATACATAGATAGATTGATAGATAGATAGATAGATAAAATGTAATGATTTTGTATGTAAAACACATAGCTAGTAATTTCAAACCATTTCAGCACCATTGAAATTTTTTGGGGGGTGATACTATGGATATTTAGTGCGATGTTATATTTTCGCTTCTCTGTATGTTTTCACCCTAGATATCAGGTCAGTCCGCGAAGGGACGAAAACGGGTCCCTAGCCGCGCATGACGTCATTAGGCCTGCTGTCTCAGTTTGATCCAGGCCACCACACTGATCGGGTCGTGCTCAAGGTCGAAAAAATGGAAGCAGCTAATCTTTATGAGTATGACTGCAACATGACTAAAAACATTATTCTTTCTTTGATCGTGAAGCTTGAGTCTGTTGGTTATCCTGTTGTGGGTATGATTTGTGATCTTGGTCCTACTAATGTTAAACTGTGGAACATATTAGGCATAAACACTGAAAATACCTCTTTCATACATCCAGGGGCTCCTGACCGAGAGGTGAATGCCTTTGCTGATGCACCCTACCTCATCAAGTTCATCAGGAATAATTTCCTTGACTCTGGGTTTGAAATGGGGAATGGACATTTCGCTACCAGTGGGTGTGTAAGAGAATTAATCACGCGAAGCATCAGTGATCTAAAAGTGACTCACCGCCTGTCAGAGAAGCATGTGTGTGTTAATGGTGTCAAGCGAATGAGTGTTAAGTTAGCGGTGCAACTTCTTTCAGAAACTACATCAAAATCACAAAGATATTTTGGAAAAAAATAAAAAACTTTTTGAGAGTCAGGACTGGGAGGAAAGTAGTGATGTTACTGGACTGGTAGACAGGTGGTTTGACTTAATGAACTGTAGAGTACCTAATGATACAAAACATCAGGAGATGCATATTGACTTCACTTAGAACACCAAGATCAAGTACTGTAGGATATGATCAATATTGCAACAACCATGAGAGTGTGTGGCATTAAGAATATGTATTAGTTTAAAAAAAAAAAAGTTAATAGAGTCCTGCCGATCAACGCCAAAATTGTTTGCCCTTGTGAAGGATAAGTTCCGAATGTCTTTTGTATTAACATACAGACTGAATCAGGATGGACTGGATCATTTCTTTGCCCATCTAAGGCAAACGAGAGCTTCTTACGAACATCCATCACCAGTTTCATGCAAACAGAGTAAGGGCACATCTGCTGGGTAAAGAAAGTAGCTACCTTGGAGGGAAGTAAATACAATTCAGATCAAGAAAGCAGAGACAAATATCAGAGGGCTCATTCTGTAATCACACCCCAAGTAAAACAGTAAAAGATAATGAAAATGATCTTCAGCGTGAACCCAGTCTTACTGCAGTCATGTTCTCAGCATTGACTGTCTATGAGTCGTCATTTGAGGCTGAAGAAAGAATGATGCAGAGCAGCGGCTCCATGATCTCTGGGATAATGACCTGAAAAGTGCTGTAGAAGAAGAAGGACTGCGATATGTTGGCGGGTACATTGCATACAAGCTTCCTGAATACCAGTTTCTGGGATCCAGGGTGGAAGATGGAGACAACACCTGGACTGAAATTGCATGCAGAAAGAAAGAAGCTTTAATGAAAGCAAGTCCAGACTTTCATGAAAAACTAAAAATGATGGAAAAGATATTTCAGTGTCATCATGGGATGAAGACTTTGAAACTTGGTAAGAGGTAACTAAGCTGTTAGTGACAGAAATTGCAAAATATGTATCTGTACCATTGGATGTCTTAACTGTTTTTATTCGCTGCAGAATGTTTTTGGGATGCGAATATTCAGCAGAAATATGGAATCACAAAGGGTTCAAAAATGAAAATTTACAAAGCTACTGAAGTAACTATTGCTGATCATCATCGTCATCACCACCACCACCATCATCATCATCATCATCATCATCATCATCATCATCATCATCGTTGTCTGTTTACAGTGTTAGCTGATTTTTAACTGCAGTGTAGCATGTAAATTTATGTGGCTTGTTTTCAAAGTGTTTCAAGTAACTGTCTGTATTAGGATTATGCAGTTTTGGAAAATCTACCGTGTGTAAATTTTAGGAATCAATTGAATATATTATTATACAGTAATTTATCGTTATCCTACAATTGATCTTATATAATAAAGACAATTCTGTGATAAGAAGTTAACTGGTTCACAGTAATTCAATGATAATGAACAATGTTATTGTTATTAAAGAGCAAATAATGAGGGAAAGGGAAGAATGAAAACAGAGTGAGAGGGGATGGGGAGAGGAAGGAAGGAAAGAACAGAGTAAGGGAAGGAAATACATGAAGGGAGGAGAGAAGAGATTGAAGGAAGAGTGGAAAACGAAAGGTATGGGGGAAATTGTTGGGAAATGATGCATGAAAGGGAACAATGGGATGGGGAAAGAAAATGAGGAAGATGGAGATATAAAAAACAATAAAACAGAAACATTTGAGGGGAAAAAAAAAAAAAAAAGGAGAGGGAAGGAAGAGGAGCAGGCCAGCTGTCATCAGGCCTACTGAAGTCATCACGGTCCCGCCCACATGCACCCGGACTGGCTTGGTATCTCTGGACTTCGTTTTCACCGGCGTGAACGCAGTCATTTTGCAAAATTTTTCGCGTATCATTGCGATGCGTAGGACGGGTTTAGGAAGCTAAAAATTCCACTGGTAAGAAAAAAAAATCGATATTCGAAATTTGAAAAAATGATTCCGGGACAGGGCACTGGGTCCCGACAGTTTCTTGACCCACGTCCACGGAGGGGCTAAGCGGGCCTTTGCTAGGCAACGAGTAGTTGCTTAGCAACCAAAACTTTGTAGACATAAGGTCATTGCAGGTCACTGTATCCAGGTTTGGTCTGAATCAGTTAATTCTGAAGGGTAGAAGTGCCTGCCACAATATTTAACAAGATTGCTAGGGGCGCTGAGGCCAGTCTTCTCAGGGTTGCCACTCGAAAACTAAAGGAGAGAGGAGAAAAATGGATGGAACACTTCACATAGGGAATGACCTAAAGGTTACACCTAAAGAAGTCAGAGCTTTTATGGCCATTAGTAATGTTTCTGTAGCTCAGAACGTGAAAAGTACGAAAAGGCGTTTTTTTTTTTTTTCGGCCGTTGTTAGACAATGAGTAGTTCCCTAGCAACGAAAACCTTACGGACACAACTAGATCATTGTGTCCAGGTTTGGTCGGAATAGGTTAATGCTGAAGGGTAGAAGTGCCTGCCACAATTAAACAAGAATACGAGACAACAAGAAAGAAAGAAAACGCGGCTAACAATAAGGGCAGCATGAAGCTGGCCAGTATTTGATGCCACCAGATTCCAACCAAAATATTCTTTACGCCTGGCATGAGCCACAGGTATAGTCCAAAGTACGCCAGTGTCGTTGACATTTGTAAGGGCAGCGTATATCATATATCTGTTTTCTGCAAATGACGGTAATCCATCATGTGACGGCATATTTTCCAAGGAACCCCACGTCGTCTGTTATATTGTAACATTAGTGGTACCTGCAGTCTTTTTTTTTTTTTTTTTTTTTTTTTTTTGCTGTGATTTATAGTGGCTGTGTGTGGGGCTGGGGGGGGGAGGGGTTCGTGCGTGCACGCATTTTTTTTTTTTTTAGATGGTTATATAGCTACTTTATTAAGGTTAATTTTGGACTTAAGTTAGGTAATAGTATCACCCATAGGGTCAGCCTTGGAATCCTTGGCAACATGTCCCCATTGAACCCATCCTCACTGGATGTTATGATTTTTGGCAACCCTAACCCACCCGTTATGCAAGGAATATACCTGTAGTCTATAAGTCATCACTCTATTTTCTGTAGCATACTCGTCCAATCATACCAGTGCTGTCATTTTAATATCAGTCATACCAGGGTATGGGAGAATGCAGGACCATCTGAAGGGCTGGTGGGATGCATACCAGGGTATGGGAGAATGCAGGACCATCTGAAGGGCTGGTGGGATGCATACCAGGGTATGGGAGAATGCAGGACCATCTGAAGGGCTGGTGGGATGCATACCAGGGTATGGGAGAATGCAGGACCATCTGAAGGGCTGGTGGGATGCTTACGTGAAGTATGAATAAATGTGCGCCCGGTGGACCTGGTGTGGCCTGGGTCACCCCGTGTTACAAGAGCAGAGCATGTAGGGGAGTGTTCAGCCTCATATTGTGTCTCTTTATCTTGCCTCAATGCTGGCTCCTGCAGACCCACAACTTTTAAGTGTCTCTGCACTAAAGCAGCACAGGTTAGGCCAAGAAAGGTTTAACGTAGCTCTTTATCTGACCTTAAATTTTAGAATAATAGTCACAAGTGCTTTGTGGCTCTATCAGGCCACTCAGCAGTTGCTCAAATGAAAAGCCACTTTTGGACCACTCCTGTATAGCTGATGTTCACTTGTGGTTGACAGTATCTCAGCACAGCAAGACGCGGGAAAAGTGTGGAAGTTTGGTTCCAGGGTGGATGCTGCATTTGTGAGTCTACACCCAGTTAACACGGGCATCATAGTAGGCTGCACTTCATCCCGTGATCTGATTGAATGGTTAACCCCCCTGCATTGCAAATGGTAACTACTATAAATAAATAAATGTGCATGTGCTTAGGTTGTGAGATGGAGCTTGAGTGATGTGTGAATGAGTGTTGGCTCATTTCACCAAGCATGCTGTTGACACTTAACAGTTCTTCCACTTTAATACTTTTTCTTTCAGTTTCTGAGTCTAATCTTACCCCATCCTTAGGTGGGAAAAAAAGATCATAATGATAATTATTCTTTTATTTGGTATATACTGAAAAAGACAGAACTTGTGGCCAGGTACCCACTGCTTATTTAGACCTTTGACCAGGGTATTAAGATTTCTGTCAGCCGAACAAAATCACTCTGTGTTGAATTAAGCATGACTCCTCAGTGTATCAACAGCAGAAAAGGTTACTTGAGCTTTTTTTTTTTTTTTTTTTTCCAAAGTATTGCAAGTTGAATAAAATATTTTGCAGCCTGAATGCAGTACCCAGGTGCACCAAGCAGAGTGAAGAAGTCGACCCCCTTATTGCGATCCATATGAGAGACTCTTCAAACAGGAAGGAGATTAGAGACTTGTCAAGTGAGGGGATTAGATATAGCTTTCATTAACACCTTCACCATGAAACATCTACCCAAACTAATAGATAAATAAGTAAATAAAATAGTTTGTAGGTAACAGAAACATATTTTTAAAAGACTTCCCCAGCTTGAAGGGGTTAATGATGATGCTAACCAAAGGTGCTGTATTGCAGGTAATCAGTGTGAGATGAGGCTGCTGGATCCATGTGAGAGTGAGCCATGTCTGGCTGGAGCCACCTGCCCCTCCTTCCCCTCTGATGGGTTCCTTTACAAGTGTCCTCCATGCAGAACTGGCACCCTCTGGGACCAGAGTGAGTAATTATGTAGCTATATGGCATATGGTAATATGTGAAATGTTTTAAAATATAGGTCAGTTAATTACCAAGATTAAACATTTAATTCTTAACATAATTATAATCAACTCCCTTTATAATGAACTAATTGAATGGGAATCAAGTCATTTGTAGATATACAATTTGTACTGTGGGGTTCACGTTTGTTACCATCTCCAACTTTACAGTTAATGATAAGACCTCGATTTATATTATTCTTGATTGTTGAGGAAGCAAAACCCACAACCATAGAAGACGTGCTTATAGAGTGATATTTAAAAAATAAAAAACACAGAAGTCAGAACTGAATAAGATCGTCCCTGGAACTGATGTACAGAATGGTTACTGAGAAGTTCAGTAATGATTACAGGTCAAGGCTACAGGACAGACTGGCTGGCCAAGTTTGCTATTGTCCAACCTTGAGGGAAACCGCTTGTAAACAAAGGCAATTGTATGCCCAGCAGCATTTGTCCCAAAGGATTTGATGTCTCTCTCTGGAAATTATGAGTGTTAAGAGGGGTCTATTATATACAGAGTCCGCTGTATCAGAAGTTCACTGTATCTTTTTTAGGAGGAACAACAACTGTTTGAAGTACTCTCTTGTACCAGTGATACTGCACTAACAAACTATCGAAAAAATTAAGCATGTAACTGAATACTGTTAAAAATAATAGATCTGAATAGTCTCCAAGATTTCTTAACTTGTGAATCTTGGGATGTCTACATAACTAATTTTGTTTTTCAAGACTGTATACATTATACAGTCACAGATTTCAAGACAGATACACGAAAGCTTGCAGAACAATATACCCAAAATAGTTATGAGCCCAGGAGTCTGAGAAAGGGCAGAGTTTCCCTCAGGCCACATCTCATTTTATTTCTTTTTTCCTAGATGTCATTAAAATGTCGCTATCATGTGATTTGTGAAAGACATGTTTGATCACCATGTATCTTTAATGCCTGGATGTGTGAGGGGAGGGTATTTTGTTTGGTACGCTGCTGAAATTTTTGAGATGTTTTGACTGGGTAAGGAGGACAAATCCCTTGTACTTACCGTTGTTAACCTTGTTAACCCAATCAATGCTGGGTTGCCGTGTTATTTTTACTCATGTCCTTGTTTCCCACCAGCGCACCAGACTCGCTGAGAGGTAGTCATCCCAGGTTTCAATGGAGATACATAATTATCTTCAGCTACCTTTACTAGAAAATGTGGGTCAGTCTGGTGCTAGAGCTGTGGTTCCTGACTTGCTCCCCAGATGGCGTCCTCCTCTACAAAGGCCAGGTTGGGGGTAGAGCAGACTTCATTGCTTTTAGCTTTCGAAATGGCCATGTTGAGTTTTTCGTTAGTTCAGGACTGGCAACAAATGTGTGAGTATAATATTTATCTTTGTCCCTCTCCTCTGCAATCTTACATAATGCTCTTATTGTACCTTGATGCAAATTTTTAGAGAACCGCATTACTTAATGTCTGTTTAGGGCATGTTGATGTATTGTACACCCACTAAAATAGTGATCGGCACCCCATGCTTCGATACTCTTTGCAACCATCACTGGCGCAGAAGCTGTGAATACGTAGTAAGAGTTGGCACACCTGACCCCCACCCCCCTCAATCTGTCTGCTTCTCATTTCACCCCCACACTCATCTCTCACTGTCTCCATCCAGATATAGTGTAATTTCCGTAGCTTCATATCGTGTATAACGAATAAGTCACAGCAATGGACAATGTTCGAAGGAAGATCTTGAAACAGAAAAACATTATCCACTAGACAATATGGAAATCAAAGTGATATTTGTCTGCTCGGCACCCATTGTTATCCTAGGTCACCACCGAGGGATTTTCTTACATGTAATGATACAAAAACAACCACCATTAGCATTTTATGAATGGATTGATGACAGACTATATAAGCCTAACTGTGCAGTTTATAAAACAACCCATGAACAACACATGCAAATTATGTACAGCATGTACCCTAGTATTGCTACAGTATTATCCCCATCACTGACACCTGAATGTAGTAGTGCATAGATTATGAAATTGAGAATAGTATATCACCAATCTGACGAAGATAACATCACAGAGGGGGTGATGGGCAGGCATATTCGTTAATTTAGGATGGGCTGTTACCTCAGACGGTTCTCCATCTGCATATGATGTGAGGAATGTGTTGCTTACGAAACAGCTTCAGCTTTGACAATTTGAGCATCGAATGAGCAGCAGGAGTTTTAATGCTGATTCTGAATCTGATCTACATTACACATCAACATCTTCATTTATAATTTCCATGAAAACTATGTTGATAATCAAACTCCTTCAATAACGTAAAAGGCTGTGATAATACACAAAACAAACTGCTTAGTAAGCGATGCTACGAAGCCACGGATCCGATGCCACTATGAAGACGGACTTAAGTCTCAGGAGATCAGGAATACCAACCAGACACGTTACCTCAGCACTTTATTTTCAGATCTTTCGTCCGGCGTGTCAAATTTTATCGTGCTAAAAAAGTGCCGATAATTTTTTGAGTGGGCGTACACACAACAAAAAAACTATCGTTACACCTTCTACGCGATATAAAATGACACTACGAATGAAGGTTTTTGATAACAGCCTCCTGCATTGGTATCCCTGCGTGTGTTTGTTGCATATTTATTATAAGCTATATCCATTGCATCTCCTATGCATACTTCTACCTCGTCCTATTTGGCAACTCACCCACTGTCAGGCTTACCAACCCTAGTGAGACAGCCAGGTTGTTATGTATGAAACACATCGGACCCCCCTGTAACGATATTTTTTTTTTGCTGTGTGTACATTGATCTAGATGGACGGGTGTATTTTGCCCGGGCATGATGGCGGTGAGCCAGCAGTGGTGCCCCCACGTAATTACAAGTTTTGTACTGCACTCTCAACGCCATCAGCCCAAGTGGAGTGTCTGGTGTTTACCACTTCCATGCCTCATCATTGTTATTTGGATTTAACTGAATGTCACAAAATTAGATCTGCTTGTGTCACAGCATTACCAACTGTAATATGTTTAAGATTCAGGCTGAAGTAACTAGTGGACCACTGCAATGGATGGTATACTTCAGGTCAGAGTGAGCAACGAACAATCTCATGCAGTTTGTTCCGGAACTTATTCTGGCACAAGTTGTTTCTGTAGCCATGCTCAGGCTCCTAGTGTGGATTTTTGTGCTGGCGAAGTTGGCGGCGGTACTTTTGTTAGGAAAGAGATAGCCAAATTCCCTGCTGAAAAAGTAAAGAAAATAATAGAACTACTGTAAATTCAGAAAAAACTACTGTATGGAGTACTATTCAGTGTAATCTGACATCACCTGGTAATATTTATATTGCATTGTACAACTGTATATGCCACCAAGAGAATGGCTAGATGGCGTAGTTGTTAGTGTGAGATGAATGACTCAAATGGACATACAGTATTTGAAAAATAAGTGTAACGAACTGTAATTACCATATGACCTGCTTGATATCTTCCCATCACTAAAATGGTGGAAGAATGCTGTCCTTAATGGTACTGGACAAGCATATGGTATATGGTAGAAAATGTTTATGTAAAACAATGTTCTCCCTGCCAGTACAGTTCCACTCTAATCCTCCCCAGCCACATGTTTGAAGATTATGATAAATGACAGTCAAGAATTCAGTTTCACTGTCAGCAATACTCACATTTAAACATACAGTATGAGGACGATGCAATTTTCTCATTTTAAAGCATTTTGCACTGTCTTTTATTTTCAACTGCCACATTCCGCCACACTTACACCCACTGATTTTTGTTTACCACATACTAAATGGATGCTTTTCTCTGACAAAATTTGTTTAGTAATTCTCTGATTTCTGCAGCTGGTTTTTGTAGTGTTCTACATCAGTTTCTTGTATTATATTCACCACACGGATTATGTTCATTGATATGCGTTGTTTTATTTGTTTTGAACTGATTCTCTCATGCAATAAACTTATGAGTCATGCTTGAAGTTTTGTGTTGTGTTGTGCTTGCTGTGGGAGAGTGAGACACTAATAAGGAACTGTTATTTTTCTCTACTTCCAGTATAAATGAATCACCTTCACTCTTCACTTTTGATGTGCATAGATGATCACTGTTCCAATCACTTGGTAATCCCCCTCCCCACAGAAGAGTAGTAATGTTAATCATTACATAAAATACCATCAGTTCTGATACTCATTGTGTAGATAATGAATGTGCTATATCATAATGATCAAATATTGAACATGGAATACACAAGAAAACAAAAAACTAAACAGTAGTTGATTCAGATTTCATAAAGTTGATGAGATAAGCTGGTACTAGATAATTTAGTGCCTTTTAGTGATCTGGTTTACCTTCTTGCCTCCCCTGTACTAACCATGCACGAGCCCTGTGCATGTTCATGTGGTCAGGGTGTGCAGGGAGAAGAGGAGAGGCATCCTAAGAGTCAACCAAGGATGACGACTAATGGGCAAACCAAGCCCATAAAACTGTCAAAGGGACAGATGAGAATAAAAACGTTTGGCAGCGACTCGGTCGATCCCTGCAACAGTGCAAATCCTCATCCAGCTTTGTGACTCCACCCACAAGGGTCCCACCCTTGCACGCCTACAGGAAGCAACTCTTCCTCCCCCGACAGGAACGTTCAACTTAATCCAGCCATGAGTGTTGCGGCCTTCCCTTTTGTCTTCACCACTCCAGGCTGACTCTTTCAGATATCATCCTATAAGAAAGATCAGCCTCAGGGAAACGTGCCTCGTGCCCATGTTGACGAAGTTGGCGTTCGCGTAATATGATGCAGTAAGTTGGCCTCTACTGAGTGGTGGAATAATCGGTCAGTACGCACTTGGGCATACCAGCGATACCTCATTATCCTTGGAGGTCACTCAGCACCAAGGAACTAATTCGCCGCTCCAAGATACTGTTTATTGCCCGCGTCACACATGGACTCAAAGCAAGCCTATAAGACGCCATGGTATTGAAGGGTGTTATGGAGGCTGCTTGCAACCCACTCACTGGCACAGATCCGACCAACAGAATCGTCTGACGGTAACAAGAGGAAAATGAAAGATGGTAACGTACTGAATGTTGTCTTAAACAGTTTTAGACTCAGTACAATGAATCGTATACCTTTTACCCCGAGTACGTCATTTTTGTTTTATTCCGGCTATCAGTGGACGGTGTGACTCAGCTTACAACACTTGGCGATCAGGAATGGTTCGGTAATAGCTCTTCATGAATCCTGTCACTGCCATGAGGTTGTCTTAAGCTAAATAAAAGCGTCTTGTAGCAGGAAGTATAACATAAAAGTACGTCATCCTTCAGACGTCAAACTTACACAACTTACGAAAACCTTTAGCAGTGCAGGTATTATTGAGGAATTTATCTGAAAACTATATCTTGCACTTTGCCTTCCCTTATCTGAGTAAAATCGTCTGGCAATCGTAACTTAAGTAGTCGTATTAGAACAACCCCGGTCTGTCTGGCCCAGCAGACCCAACATCCGCAAGCAAACAGTCACCCCTGCAAAGCTATCACGTGCAGTGAACCGATGTTCCCTGCGGTGGACAGCACCTCGCCACATCAAGGGGCAGGGAAGAGTGGAAGGTTGGTTCCCGGATGGACGCCGCATTTGTGTTTCCACCCAGTTCAGGGGTTTCATAGTAGGCTCCACATCACCCAATTATTTGGTTGTGTGGTTACCACCCAGCGTTGTAAGTGGTTTCCTGGGTTACAGGAAACCATTAGTCTTATCACTCAGTGTCGAGTCACCAAAGGAAGAATTAGACAGCACTGCATCGAATGAGTGGATGATGGTCGCCACCATGAACCACTGGCAGGAACATGTAAAGAAATATAGAGATATGTTATCTTAGTGACGAGGTAGAGAGGCGGCCTGCAGTCCTAATGGACCCAGGATCGAATCCCGGCTGGGGCAGAGAACAGTTTAAGGATTTGAATTTCCTAAAAAGCAGACTTTCCTGATCTACCAGATGACCCGCCGACATGTCGTAAAAATACCCACGCTAATACCAATACACTAATCCTGTATGAGACAGCCCTAGCATGTATTCAGTATGGATGGTGGGTGTTAGCGCCGAAGTGGTGACATGTGGAGGTGTAGGAGGACTACTGGGCCTTGGGATAGGTCACTGCCCCCAAGAAAGCCTTTGGTCAGAGTCGGACACGTAAAAAAAAAAAAAAAAAAAAAAAATTAAAAAGAATCTCTGGTAATAAAGAACTCAATATCTCCGTCTCCCCGGTAACTGTCTAAACCCATCTAGAGACAGCATGAATAAAATACAGTAAACCCATCTAGAGACAGCATGAATAACATACAATAAACCCGTGTGGAGACACCATGAATAAAGTACAATAAACCCGTGTGGAGACAGCATGAATAACATACAATAAACCCGTGTGGAGACAGCATGAATAACATACAATAAACCCGTGTGGAGACAGCATGAATAACATACAATAAACCCGTGTGGAGACAGCATGAATATAATACAATAAACCCGTGTGGAGACAGCATGAATAAAGTACAATAAACCCGTGTGGAGACAGCATGAATAAAGTACAATAAACCCGTGTGGAGACAGCATGAATAAAATACAAAAGTTATTGTCATAGTGAAGATAGAGAAGGGAATAACACTATCATTTACTTTCATTTAGTTTCTTCCTGCTGCCTCTGTACGATTTTATTCAGCCTGATCTCAGCAGTACCAGAAGCCCTTCCTGACCCAAATAAAATAGTTTGACGGTAGCAAGAATCAATCCAAGGAACGTCATCGTACTGAAAATATAAAATATAGTTTCTAACATAGGTCTTTACTTAATTAGGAGACATTACAGAGAGGGGGGGAGGAGGAGAAGGGGAAGGGGAGGGGAGGAATATGAGGAAGAAAGAGTGGGGAGGCATAGGGGCAGACGAGGGAATTGGAGAGAGAAGTGGGAGGGGAAGGAGGAGACACAGAGAAGTGAGGGTGAGGGGAAGAAAGGGTAATGTAAGTGTCTGAGACAAAGGACAGGATGAGCGAATGAGAGCACTGATGAGGGAGAGGGAAGGAAAGCGTGCAAGGGTGTGGGAGAGAAAGGAGAAGAGAGGATACACACACGCGCACCTGTGCGTGAAGGTGTGCCTCACCAGCATCAGGTCTCATGATTGTTCAGGGAATCGAACCAGAAACTTGTCGTGTGTGAAGCGAGTATACTTCCTCTTACACCAGCGACACCCCACGCTTACATACAGCTGGGTACCATACATACGCACACACAAACACAGATTGTTAGTGACAAACACTGTGATGTGCTTTTCATCATGTAATTAGTTTAGGAGGTGGTATTGTTCGACACTTAAACAAACATATTATAATCTGCAATTGTTGTTACCTCCGTCAAGAAGGTTATGGTTTTGGCTTGGTTTGTCTGTCTGTCTGGTTGCAGTAGTGTTGCACAACTATTGCATACAGTTGCACCTAATGTTTGAAAAAAAAAAAAAACTCACAGGAAGGAATAATGAACAAGCACCTAGCCATGAAATGGCTATATGGCACTGCAGGAGAAGACGGAAAATAATGTGCGGAAGAAACACGGAAATATCAAGAAGAGAGATAGGACAGAAGAGCAGAAGATAGCATGGAGAGAAAGACGGGAGAGAAAAAGGCACCTTTTAGTCGCCTCTTATGACAAGCAGGGATACTTCCTCAGAGGAAGGAAGGAATAATGAAGGAAGGAATACTGAAGCACTAACAGCAAGCCATAATATGGCTATATGGCACTAAGACCCCCAGAGGAGTAGGTGATTGCTATAGATCTGGAGAAAAAGGTCAAAGTCAGAAGGAGATGTTGCTGCCTTTCGGGTTCGTGTTGTCGTGTGACCACAGGCTCACCTAAACATGCACCCGATGGAGTGCAGGCCGAAGTTGGTCTTCTACAGGCCTCCAGCCTCCTTTCATGGGTTCTGTTCTGGCCCCAAGTAGGGTTTTGTTTTCCTCTCTGCTATGATTCCGGTACCTCCCCTTACTTTATCACAGTTTTTACCTTGTCTGTTTTCACTTCCAATCTTCTTAGTGACCTTGTTTTCTTTTTCACAGGTGTCATCACTGGTGGAGGCATATACAGGTCGTGATGTGACATCAGCAGTGGATTTTTCACCATAATTCGGGACAATAAAGACTTCAGCAAGACGCATCTGCAAGACTACCTGCAATTGAGGACAGGAGCTGAAGGGGTAAGGTTCATGCACTTAACCCCTTCAACATGAGGATGCACTGCCTCGTGGAAAGAAGCAAATATCCATCCTGTTCCTAAAAAGAGGGCAACTTCTGATCCATCAAACTACAGACCAATTGCAATAACTTCAATTCTCGGTAACGTTTTTGAGAAACTAATTAACAAATACATAGTCAAGCATCTAGAAATTAATAAATTAATCAGTGATCGACAGTATGGATTCAGACGAGAACGTTCAACTGTAGACATTCTTTGCCTTCTTACCCATCAGATTAACAAAACAATAGACTAACACGGTGAAACACACACAATAGCACTTGATATATCAAAAGCATTTGACAGAGTATGGCACCGGGCCTTATTGTCTAAGATGTCACACTATGGCCTTGCATCACTGGTTCCTCTAATTTCTTCTTACTTTCATAATAGAAAAATACGGGTCATGGTAGATGGAATTTATTCTCAGTTTCATTCCATAAACGCTGGCGCACCTCAGGGATCAGTTTTGGCGCCAACCCTCTTTCTCATTCATATGAATGTCTTCCTATCTGTCACTCACAACCCAATACTCTCTTATGCTGATGACTCGACTCTTCATAGTTCTTTCACATTTAGTACCTCCTTTACACAATTTGATATTATAAATTCCCAAATAAACACAGCAATTTCTCTGAACCAGGACCTTTCTAAAATTAATCAATGGGGACAAACAAATCTGGTCTCATTTAATGCTCAGAAAACTAAATACATTAAACTTCTCCAACAGAAAGAATCCCTCAGACTCTCACATAATTTTAAATGATGTCAATATTCCTATATCCACCACAATTGATATCCTAGGTGTTACTCTAAACCCCAACCTGAGCTGGACAGCTTATGTTATATCCCTTGCTAAAAATGCTTCCAAAAAATTGGGACTTATGTACAGAGTTCGTGAGTTCTTCACTGACGAGCAGATGGCCACAATATACAAGTCATGTGCGTTCTCAGATCGAATACTGTTCACCACTGTGGAGTGGATGTGGAGCTGTTGCATTGAGGCAGTTGGACAAAATTCAAAATGAAGCCTTTAGATTAATCAATAATCCTGCCATTACGCAGGACCTTCCTTCTTTATCAGTACGTAGAGATGTTGCTTCTTTAGCATTATTTTATCGATATTTTTACCGTAGGTGCTCTGACGAACTAGCTTCAATTGTGCCTCCCCTTCACATTTTCTCCCGAAATACTCGGGCAGCTGGGAGCGTCCATGAATCCACACTCTCTCCCCCGCAATGCAGAACCTCTGCTTATCAAAATTCATTTATCCCCAAAACTACTACTCTCTGGAATTCACTTCCTGGGAGTTGTTTCCCACAAACATTTAATCCACTTCAATTCAAATCCAGTTGTTATAAATATTTTATGAATGAAGGATGCCTTTAGGCACATGGACTTTTTTTTTTCCTGTTTTTCCTTCCTCCATTCATTATTAAAAAAAAAAAGTATGTATGTAGTTTAAATTTAATTCTGGCTAATGTATGTTCCTATTAACACTTTCTGCACTAAGAGTAATGACTCTCCTCTGAATGTTTAAGATCATATAATATGAACTGAATTCTCTACCTAGCAGATTTGAAAAAAAAAAAAAAGTTTTTGGTCATATTTATGTGAATTCTTATGTATTACACATGATAGGATTTAAAAAGCCAGGGAGGTTTATATGCCGTCATCAGATAAACAGTGAATGCAAAAATGAAGGAAATCCTTCAGAAGAGCACGTGGAGTTACATGGAGAGTCAGACTCACAAATGAGGAAGTGAAGGAACATTGTGGTGTGGAAGAGGATGTGATAGAAAGCATTAGGATAAATACATTAAGGTGGTTTGACCATGTGGAAAGGATGTTGAGTGAACGACTGACTAGGGGAGTGTCTGAGAGTGAAGTGAAGGGGAGAGAGACAAAGGCACACCGAGGATGAAAGGATGGAGAGGAGAGATATATGAGAGGGGGTGAAAGTTGGGGGAGGGCAGCGAAATTGCAGGGGACGGGGGGGACTTGGAGGCACTGTTTGTGGCCACCCCTTACAGCCTTAAGGCGTCTGGCCATAGATAGATATATACAGCCACATAGGGGATGGTCCTTCCAGTTTCCAAACCTTGCCGTAGGTCAGTCTTGGTTATGGTGAGTTATATGCCCAAATTCCTGACTAATGTGTGTGATGTTTTGCATAGACTTTATCTGTCTATTGCCAGATGCCTTAATCCCGCAAGGGGTGGCCAAAAGTATGGGATTCGATCTGGGGTCTTTTAATTTTCGGTCACGCACTTCACCCACCATGCCATCGGGCAGACTTTATACTTTTAAAACGTGATGTACCCTGGACCTGGTCCAGTGCAATGAAGAACACCTTTGAAAAAACATCAAAGGCCAGAGTGTTGATTCTTCCCTGCTGGTGGCCTATGGCTGTACTAAAGGGTTAATACTGGGAATGATGCTGCTGAAATTGGAATCTGTTAAATTATGTTCCAGGAAGGAAAACCTATTGCCTTTGCCAGTACTCAAAGGCTTGAGTGTTGTTACTTCACTGTTCGTGTTCCATGACCCCATGAAAGGGTTAGCACTGAGAATGATGCTACTGATTTTGGACTGCTCAATAAGTTTGTCAGAAGGAAAACATATTGCCTTTGCGAGTAGTCAAAGGCATGAGTGTTGGTACTTCTGTGCTAATGGTCTACTACCCCATTAAAGGGTTAACCCTGAGAATGATGCTACTGGGTTTGGACTCTACTGTGTTTTTGCAGGAAGAAAAGCCTATTTCTTTTGCCAGATGTCAAAGGCATGAGTGTTTTTACATCCTTGTTGGTGTTCTATGACCGCATTAAAGAGTTAACACAGAGTGATGCTACTGGGTTTGGACTCTGCTCAGTGCTTTTGCAGGAAGGAAAACCTATTGCCTTTGGCAGTAGGTCAATAAGTAAGACAGAGAATAGCTACGCACAAATTGAGAAAAAATATTGACAATTGTCTATGATCTTGAGAAGCTTCGCCATAACACATATGGTTACATGATTCATATAATTACTGGTCACAATACACTTAACACTAAGGTAAAAGCTGTCTCCTGCCCCAAAACGACTGCAAGCACTGCTAATAAAAACATAAGAGAATCAATATAAACAGCCACAAACGTTGCCATGCTTTATCCACAGCCCCTGTAGATGGATCCCAGGAAGTCCTGCTGTCACTTTACAAACCTGGCAGCTTGTGTCAACTTAGTCACGCCATTGAGAGAGGTAGAGTCAACTAGGTCACGTTTTGAAAGTGTGGCCATTTGACCAAAGAGATGCTTTGTGAGTGTGGCAGCCCATTTCAGCTGTAGGGATTAGATACTTGCATAAGATGATGTGTAATGGCCGGCAGAGGGTTAGAATTCACACAACACTAACGGGTAAAATTATTCACAAATACATGTGTACCATTCACCAAGAAAACCATGTTTGAGACGCCAGAGATCCGAGTTTTTGGCCAATGTTAGTATGTCCTCAGAAATAAGTAGACTAAGTGGCATTTGTGCTTCCCTGCCCAGCATATTATGCACGATGTACTGGATCAACCATCCAAGAATCCTGTAGGTCTTTGCCTGGATTGTACTGCATTGCTACAGTAAAATCCATCACCCCTGGGGGTTCGCGTAAGAAATTTTCATCGATGTGAGGTTTTATTTTTACCAGGGATGGACCTCTTCCTCACTCTCCAATTCCTTACAACCCATTGCTATCAACATTTATTTCAGTGCCAATATGTGGTGCCATGGAAAAAGTTCAGAAGTTAACCAAACCGAATCTGATCTCTTCCTCCTTCTGCGCGTCTTTCGCTAAAATAACCCAGGTCTCTGTAAAACTAATGTGATCAAAATGCAGCCAAAAATCCAATCCAAATAACGGTAAAGACAGTTTATCCGAGATGTATATTTGAACCGAGGCTGAGAAGGGAACTGGAACAGCATCCACTGTGACGTCTGCAAGGAATGTTTTGGTGCTAACACTTCGACCGTCGAACTCGAGGAAAACAAAAGGTTTATCAAGAGGCTCCATCTTCAAACCATACTTGATGGCCAAGGCTTCTGACACAGTGCCCGACACCAAATCAAATCTCTTCTTCCTCCTTCTCCTCCTCCTCCACATCTTTCGCTAAAACAACCCCGGTCTCTGTAAAACTAATGTGATGAAAATGGATCCAAAAATCCAGTCCAAATAACGGTTCAGGAAATTTATCAGAGATGTATATTGTAACCGGGGCTGTGTAGGGAACAGGAACAGCATCCACTGTGACGTCTGCACTGCATGTTTTGTTGCTAACACTTCGACCGTCGAACTCGAGGAAAACAAAAGGTTTATCAAGAGGCACCATCTCCAAACCACACTTGATGGCCAAGGCTTCTGACATACTTGCGGTGGCCGAACCCGTGTCAATTCGCCCGGAAATCTCCTGCCCGTTAATTTTAAACACAGATTCTTTTGGCCATTCTATTTTGGGCAAAACATTTGTCACAGTAAGCTGTAAATATTCGTTGTCATCGTGCAAATCCTTCATATGACACTTGTATGTATACAAGATATCTGAACCAATGTTTGGCTCATTAAGTTCAGTATGAACCTTAACAAAAGGAAACAAAGAAATAACCTCACCGTCCAAGGTTTCGCACTGCATTTCCACATTACCGAGCACTCCAGCAACATACTCGTGGTCCAAACTATCCGGCTTCTGCATCTTATCTAGCATCCCACATTCTTTCACCATCTGCAGGGGAACCGCCGTACAGGAACAACCACAGTCAATCAGGAAATCGGTCCATTTGCCGCCAAACTTTGCCCTGATGTAAGCAAGCCCATCCCTGTCCTCAAGTTGAACTTTATGCATTGTGCGTTGAAGAAGTACTAACAATTAAACAGGTACTTCGAAGTTAATTCAAAGAATATACAACTTACTAAGAGATCAGTGAAGTTCTGCTACGAGTATCACCCAACACGTCTTACCTTGCTGGTATCAGGTGAATAATGAACCAGGAGGCATCGTGCACCCCTTTATATAGCCCGTTCCAGGTTAGCCCTTCTACACTAGAGAAAATTGTTGTAAGTTGTCTTTATATTAACTTCCGATTAATGTCCACATATAAAATAACTCCGTATCAATCATATGATACATTACTTATATTATTACAACTTCAAGAATTTTATTAGCATTTCTGTGATAATTTTTATTGTATAACTCCCTGCTGTTACCCGCCTTGTCCTACTAAACAGCACCCGAGATAAGCGATGTCTTTTCCTTAACCCGGAATTCATTTGATAATTTCGCTGTTTGACGATATAATTAACTCTTGGAGATCATCCTTTTCGAAGGGGGTACTTTAAATACTCTGTCTGTCAAAACATGTACAAATAATAAATATTGTTGTTATTATAGCAAAGTCTTCTAGAAGAATATTTAGATCTGTATATACTTCCCAGTTAGTGATCCGGGAACAGGTTGGAAATTCAAAAATTTAAATTCAACCAGTGCACACAGAAGCTAGGTCAGACGTTCTGTCTCAGTGTTGGCTACTGATTCTTGTTAATTATAGCAAGATTAGTCATCAATGCACCTCTACTTGAAGAAGAAACTGTGGATTTTAATTAGATCTATATTATGACGAGTGCCCACAACGTTATATAACTGTTGTTACTTCTCATTAAACAACTTTATAATATGTGCATAGGCCTATCATATTTTTGTTTCCATTTGCCATACTTCCATAAGTTCAGCTATACTTAACCCCTCCTTTCTCTTTTACGGCCTTTTGTCCTACGGTAGCAGGTCACCATAGCCAAGCAGGGATTCACTAAGAACCAAGTCAGTCCAGCCAAATGGACAGAGAGAAAAATAAAAGCAATCTTCAAGGAGACAGGACCACCTGGTAAATATTATAATTTACCAACCTTTGAAATACTCTCCCCTTCGATGAAGCAGCCGCACGAAGTCTGTCTTGCCTATTTGGTGTTGTTAAAACCACTGGCTCGGCCTTCGTGGAATAGTTTGCCAACGGTAGGGTTGGTGCAGCTGACATGCATTGTGGGAAGAAAAATGGCAAGACTGGTGCGCAAGTGTACCTTCACTTGTCATTTGTTGACATATGGGAACTCCCTCAACCACCAAGAAGAGCCATTCTTTGGAGACTTGTGGTGTGCCTGCATCTTGTGCCCAGTCGTGATGCCTCACAAAACATCGAGGTGGCTGGAGCAGCAAGGATTAGACCCGTGTCTTTAATGAAACCTCGGTTCCTCCTTGAATTAAGACGAAATTGTGCCTAGAGATCTGCTTAAGCCTAACCGCATCTTAAGCCGTACCTACGATTGTTTGTTTACGGTGTAATGGAAGAAATCTTATTCAACGTACTGAAAGGTGGATTTCCTTTCCCAAATTCCCAGCTGGATGCCAGGTTAGTTTAGGTTAGGTTGGGTTAAGTTAGCTTAGGTTAGAATAATTATTAGGCACAGTTAAGCTCGGTTAGGTTAGATTTCGTTAAACACGTAGGTTAGGATAGTCCTTCCGCCATGTCATGAGTCACAGCCGACCAGTCAAACGAGTTGACACTGAAGGAACATAGCTAATATCAATGAGGAAACAAATATCACATGAAACTTTTATTTACCACCCCAGAAGTGTTCAGGAATATATAACAGACTATCAGGAACAACTGATTTGGTAAGATGCTTCTACTGCCACAAATAAAGCATATGTTTACCTAGTTTTATAACCTATATCTTTTTACATATAATAACAGTGCGTCTTAACCTTGCCTGTTTTTGTTCATTCAAGCATATATATTTCTGTAAAACATTTTTATACTGGGACAGCAAATGTTCTTTACTTTTACAATAATCTAGCATCACATTTCAGTATTCAGCCAGAACATATGGCCAGCATTTTTGTACTGGGACAGCATAGTGACCTTTACTTTTACGATAATTCAGCACCACACTGTTAGAATAGTACCCGTTAAAACTACGGAACTTTTACTGGCAGCAGAGGCTGCCAACCTTTCTCTGTAAAATTTACAGCTCTTCGTAAAATGATTTACATGAAATTTTCCATAAAAGTACGGATAACTGTAATATTAAGGACAATTACTGTGATTATTTCCATGATCAGTACTGTACTTTACTTTTTTTTTTTTTTCTTACTATACTTGGAAAATAATAACAAATAGTCCTCAATATTCCATAATTTTAATTAATTTATACTGGTAATAAGCCACATTAATATTTAACTGGAATTGTAAGGTAGTAAACATTTACTATGACCCCAGTACCACCCATATCAGTACCATATCATATCAGTAACTAAGTGAGAGTTAAATGAAAATATCAAAGGACAATTTTAACTTTTTTAATGAAATAAATCTGTAATATATAAAATAATAAAACTCATATAACCCATCATCAAATAATATCATATGTGTTGGCTTCACATCATAGATAATTCTAATATGGCTTTTAATGCACAATACTCAATACATCTTCCTCACTGGCAGGAGCCAATGGGGGAACCGGTTTAGTCACCAGCGACCCGACCATGCGGCTGGTTGTACGGGGTTAGATGGTACCAGTAGCAGGGAGCACCCCTGACCAGACATAATGCACAATATATATTGATAGTAAACCAAAAAATAATGCATAGTATCATAAAAAAAAAAAAAACGTTAGTATCAAATACCATAATGTACGTACATTCACTAAACTAAACTGGATCCTCCATATTCACAGGAAATTCGTTAAGTGTATATATATATATATATATATATATATATATATATATATATATATATATATATATATATATATATATATATATATATATATATATATATATATATATATATATTTAACCCATAATACAAAAAAAATAGCATAAAAATAACTTTACTAATAAACTAATGTGGCAGTATGTTTTTTTGTATTACCTGTACCACCTTGGTGTTAAAGCACCTGAAATCTCACTGCACAGTCGTGGTCATAAATAATCATCCATCTATTCAACTACATTTAATGGATGGATGAATGACTATATCAACAACTGTACACATTACTAAACTAACGTGGACCCTCTATATTACAAGAAATTCATTAGTGTATAAAAACATCCTTAACCATTAACAAAAAATTATTTCACTAATAAATTAATGAGTCAGTACTTTTTCTTTTACTCTCTCCACTGAAGGTCTGCAAAAGTACTGATTATTGATAATACTTTTGGATGAACAGGTGTGTGATGGCCACAATTTTTTTTTTCTTTTCTGACTTGTTTCCTCTGTCTGGGTTGATGCCAACTAAACATCTGTAATATAAACACTTGGTTTTACACACATTCAATTTTTTTTTTTTTTTCACACACATACAAAAAACATCCACTCATACTCACACCTTTCGGCATCTCAAGGTGAGCTGGCACTCTACTGTATTATCAGACATTTGGCTTTGGCAACAGTAAACCATCTCTGTTGTATTTCTCTCACCCTCCCATGAGTTCATTCCAACTTGCTTTAAACATACAGTAATCCCTCCAATATCCGACATAATAGAGCCATAGGCAGGTCCGGATACTGGTCCTGTCCGGATATTGGGCCCCAGCTTATGGACTTGTACTGTAAATGATTGACTAGCAAAAGTACCCGGCTTCGCTCGGGTGATACATAGGACTCTCTGTCTCTCTCGGGTGATACATAGGACTCTCTCTCTCTCTCTCTCTCGGGTGATACATAGGACTCTCTCGCGGGTGATACATAGGACTCTCTCTCTCTCTCTCTCTCTCTCTCTCTCTCTCGGATGATAGACAGGACTCTCTCTCGGATGATAGACAGGACTCTCTCTCGGATGATAGACAGGACTCTCTCTCTCGGGTGATACATAGGACTCTCTCTCGGGTGATACATAGGACTCTCTCTCTCTCGGGTGATACACAGGACTCTCTCTCTCTCTCTCGGGTGATACATAGGACTCTCTCTCGGGTGATACATAGGACTCTCTCTCTCTCTCGGGTGATACATAGGACTCTCTCTCTCTCTCTCTCTCTCTCTCTCTCTCTCTCTCTCTCTCTCTCTAACACACAAAGTGCCTAAACAATGTGTTCGTGCCTACACTGAAAGATACGCTTGAAAGTTGGCACGTGACTGCATAGAAAAGTTTGATACGCTGAAAGATAATTTTGTTCTCACGGGACATTGATTGTTTTCAGTCACCTCGCTGTTTTGAAAAAAGAAATCAAATTTAAAACCTGGTAAAAACCTCAGCAGGAACCTGCTGATTCAAAATCTGCCCTTAGTTTTGCTCTGGGATCAACCATTCAGAATTGATGCCCGGACACACACATGCACACACACACAGACAACTCTACTTTATATATACAGTATACATATACTGCTATATACATATATATTGCTAAATATGACCAAGACTGAAAAGCAACAAAAGCATAGTATTAACTTAGTAGTCTACTTGTAACTTCAGCAATTAGATGTTTCACCATAGCCTGTTTCCGAAATCTGCCGCTAGGTTCGCCTATGTCGGCAAGCTCTGATGCGGGTTTGGCTGTAAAAAAGTAGCCAGTGCATAATTTGTGCCTAATTTTGACAAAAGGTAAAACACCCTATATTATATTTTACCAATCAAATTACTCAGTTGGCATGATATGCATTCATTCATTCATTGCCAGAAGCCATGTATCCCAAACGGGGTGGCCAAGGGTTTAGAGTTAATTGTTGTTTTTACAGGGAGGGGCACTAATCCTCCACCAACCCCACTTGACACGTAGGGATGCCAACAGCATCTGGTGTTCCCAGGCGGTCACCCATCCAAGTACTAACCAGACCCAACGTTGCTTTGCTACAAAGAAATTACAATGTGAGAGCATTTGGCTTCTATATTAATATAATATAAGTATAATTTTGTAAACCCAGCTTTCGTCAGTTTACTCACATCTGTAAGTATGACATAGAGACAAAACCTAAGCAACTGTACTAGACCCATCCATAAAGCATGGTAACTGGGATTAAAATATGTTTCATTCATTAGTATCCACAAAAAAGAAAATAGATATGAAACTTCAGATGCGGCAGCACCTACCCATATGCTGCCCTGCCTGACGTATAACTTTTCAGTACAATACCTAGCTAAACCTGTTGGATGTCGGACCATCTACGAAACATGACGAAATTAGTGTGTACTCCATCACACAGTTTAGGTATGTTTACACTTCAACTCCTCCTCGTGCTTTGCTGTGTTTTTAGTGTCATACAGCGGTGACGTTCGTTTTGATACATATGGCTGATGCACTAACAAAGAAATCGTTAAGTACACTATTTTCAGTGGAACAGCTTACATCTTTAAAGCATGCTAAAAAACACATATCAGAACTCCTAATAGTAATCCCCTTTTATTAATTGTACACGATTTATTAAAATGTATGTAAATGAACAGCACACTATTTTAGTCCCCAAGCTAAGATAGACTAAGATTCTCTGAAAGCCTGGTTATTCTCTCTTTACAGGTATGTGTTTGCAGTTGATTGAAGAGAAAAAATAGATTCCTATGAGGAGCAACATCATTTTTAACTTTGTATTAGGTACTATATTGCATGTCTTTAACAAAGTCCGCAAAAATAGTTAATTGAGGCTGGGCGACGCTAGACCACCTGGTGGCGTACCTCTGAACCAGGCCTGTCGAAGCATCTAATTGAAAAGGCATACTGGAAATGTTCTACCTACAATATATACTATCACTTAAACACATAACTCTGAATAAACTCAAGCGTGGCATCAGCTTCAGTAGGGTAGCGAATATTGAAAACGTAATATGAAGCATAAAGCATCGCCAACCGTAAAGTTTGTAATATGGTTGTTGACAATGATGCCATCAATACCGAGCATGAAAGTTTCTGCTATCAGCAAGGAATCACCTGAAATAAACAACTAGGATTAGAGCAGTCTATTTGAGCATGGATGCTTAACCCCTTCAAATTGGGGAGATACACTATTTCTCTTTTTTATCTGTCTTCTTAGTATTTTACTCTTGATTATCATATTAGTTTTAGGGAGAGCTCTGTTCCTGAAGTGAAGGAGTTTAAAATTTCTGTTACTTGCTTTAGAAGTTTAGAATTTCAAGGCAGTAGGGTATGCATAAATTTAAATTAGTATGTATAGTTGTAGCTGTGTGTTTGTGTTTGTGTGTATGTTGTGGGCAGCTGAAACATTTTTCTTTTTGGTGGAAAAAAAAAAAAAAAAAAAAAAAGGTACAGGCAAACATAGTTGATACCATATCAATCTATTGGTTTCAGGGGGTCTTTGGATGAACATCTGGAGGAAGGGTTATGTATGTCCAGGTGATTGCAACCCACATTTGACCCATGGATCCAAAGGGTTCACTACACTATCACTGTTATCTGCATACAGTATTCAAAGAGAGAACACTCACCCACAGTCACAAAGAGAGAACACTCACTCACATCATACCTATAATGGTCCTCAGTAACGATGCTTTGGCAACACCATTTGGGCCCTGCCACATCACATGTACAACTGTGCATTGCCCCATCATATACAGACACTGAAAAAAATATTAATTACTTACCAACAGCTATCAAGCATGGAGTCTTCTGAAGTTGACCCTCCAACTTTGACTCCACGAATGTTGCCTGGAAATAAGAAATACAAACAAAAATGTAAGTTTGTGCACCATGAATATACTATTCTATATATTTTATTGAACATGATGTGCAGTATTTTTGCATCTACCTACAGATGACAAATACATAAAAGTTAAATCGACAGTAAACAAATACACTACTGGATAACTCACAGGGACAAACAGACACAGAGACATGGACAGCAGCACAACAGTTATCCTGTAATGAGTAACATTATATACTTAGTAATATTTTCAAATTCTGTTGATTATGAATGTTATTTTTCACATTAAGCATAGCCTAGTGTCTATGTTTATCATGAATTTATAGGCATACAGTAATGAAAGTCAGAATCAAAACATACCTTCACTACTTGATACACAGAGTTTTCATTGTCTTTGAAGTGAGTGATCAAGGAGGAGATGATGGCTGGAACTTCTGGGGTCCTGTTTCCTAATGTGATTTTTGCCTCAAGCATCTCGTCATTTATCTTCCTTATCTTTTGGTTTTGCTCTCCTTTCATCCATTGTAAAATGTTCTCACTGTTTTTCATCAGATTTTCTTCAATTTTCTTTTGGATCTTAATGCCTGTGAGCACTTCAAAATGGGTGAACATACCACATGATTCAAAAAGAAATGGCCACTCACTTTGTAAATCAGTCATACTTTGATCAGTTTCTAAAATGTCCTTCCTCTGCAATATGAATGTTTCTGTCATTAACTGCCCCACGTCTTCTGATACATTATATAGATATTTTTCTTTTAAAAGATTCTTCTTTTCTTGAAGACTTTCTGCAGATTCTCCAGCTGGGTAGGTGGTGGGCAGGTAGTTTAAACACCCATAGTCATCTTTTTGTTTCTTTGTTACCACACCACTTTCATCTGAATCCTCTCTTTTACGCTTAACAGACATAGGTACTTCACTGGATTTTCTGTTAACGTTTTCAAAATGCAGATTAAGCTGTTTCAGCAGACTATCATAACCTGTTCCCACTATGTTACCCTCAATTTCATCTTGAAAACTATTAGGGTATTTTTTAATGATTTTTTGGGCAACACATGACAGAGCTTTTTTACCTGGTTTCAGTGTAATGTTGGATAAATCTGAAACAATAACTCTAATTATTTCTCTCCTGGCCTTTGGTGGAGGTCGCAAACCCTTTTGCAAAAATGACAGCATATCCTTCTGTGGAAGTTTAGTCCAAGGAACTTCATACTCTTCAGCCCAAGTAGGGCTCATATTTGATGGTGATGGTGTGTATGTGTGGACTGCTTGCTCATCTTGAATATTATTTGTTAACTTTCCAGAGTCTTGTTTTTCTGAAGATAAAATATATATATATATATATATATATATATATATATATACTATATATCTATGTTCTATAAGTGAAGGGGGGCAGTGACAAAGTACCAGTTCCCACAAGTTGTTTTCTCAGAAATGTTGCATGTTGTTAGCCAAGCCCGAAGTATGTCTAAACACTGAGTGGCATCCCGGGGTAAACATTTTAAGTGGGGATTTAGGGGAGCAATACTGTACGTATATATGAGGAATTGAAGTGAGTGAAATTGTAGGGAGAGGTCCAGAGAGTAATGATTAATGCACACACACACACACACACACACACACACACACACACACACACACAATAGTGAAAGGGCGTATAATAATTACAAACAGGCAAGAAACGACTATACAAGAATAAGGAGGGAAGCCCAAAAACAGTTTGAGGAGGATATAATAAATAAAAGTAGTGATCAACCAAAGCTGTTTTACAGCTATATCAGAAGCAAAACCAAAGTAAAAGATATAATACAATCCATCACGGACGAGGGAATCACTTATACACAGGAGAAAGATATTTGTGAAGCACTAAATAAGAATTTCCAATTAGTTTTTACAGAAGAAAAAAATTTTGAGAGGGAATATGTGGAACACGCATGTCCACACATACTACCAGATATACAAATAGCAGAAAAAGTAATACAGGAGGAGTTAAGTAGATTAGACAGAGGAAAAGCAAGTGGTCCTGATGAAATTTCATGTTGGGTGTTACGAGAATGTGCAAAGGAGTTAAGTAAACCATTATTTTTAATTTTCAAGAAATCCTTGAGTCAAGGGAAACTACCTGATATTTGGAAAAAAAGCAAATATAGTCCCCTTATTCAAGAAAGGAAATAGACAAAATCCTCTCAACTACCGACCAGTATCACTGACCAGTGTTGTAAGCAAGGTATTAGAAAAACTTATAAGAAAAGCTTGGGTAAATCATCTAGAAGAACACAGTATGATAACAGAAAGACAGTTTGGCTTCAGAAAAGGAAAATCATGTGTTACTAATCTGTTGAGCTACTATGACAGAGTAACAAACACAATACAGGAAAGGGAAGGATGGGTGGACAGTATCTATTTAGATTTCAAGAAGCTTTTGACACAGTACTACACCAAAGACTTTTATGGAAGCTGTACCATCAAGGAGGAATTCGAGGCAAACTGTTTTGTTGGATGCAAGACTTTCTCATAAAAAGAGAAATGAGGACAGTACTAAGAGGAAACTACTCATCATGGAAAGAAGTGACTAGTGGAGTACCACAGGGTTCGGTGCTGGCACCAATCATGTTTTTAGTGTACATAAATGATATAAACAGTAACACTGGAAATGAGAGCTATCTGAATATGTTTGCAGATGATGCAAAAATACAAAGGAGAATTACTAGCACAGACTCTTGTAGGGAGCTACAAGAAGAATTAAATAAACTTCATGAATGGAGTAGTACATGGCAAATGGAATTCAATGTGGACAAGTGTCATGTAATCAAGTTTGGTAAAAGTGGAAAAAGACCTGATTGGGATTATAAGTTAGGAAATAAAACCCTATACACATCAGAAAGAGAGAAAGACCTAGGTGTGATTATCAATAACAGACTATCTCCGGCTGACCACATCAGCGAGAAGGTACGGAACATGTATACACTGCTTGCAAATATGAGAATAGCATTCACATACATAAATGAAGACATGCTAAGAAGGATAATAACATCATTCATTAGACCAACCCTGGAATATGCATCAATAGTCTGGAGTCCTCATCTCAAAAAGCATATAGACAAGATTGAAAAAGTTCAAAGGGCCGCTACAAGATGGATACCAAGCTTAAGGGACCTAAGCTACGAAGAAAGACTAAATAAACTGAATCTACCAACACTACAGGAGAGAAGGAAAAGAGGTGACATGATAATGCTATATAAGTGCATATCAGAAAAGCAGAAAATAGACATAAATGATTACTTAACATATGGAGAAGCATCAGCAAGAGGACACTGCAAAAAACTGCATAAGAAGAGAGGTGATAAAGACGTAAGGAAATTCAGTTTCCCAAACAGAGCAATTGATCAATGGAATGCACTACCGAATGAAATAGTGTGTGCCAAAACAATTCACAAATTTAAGGATATGTACGATAAATATGGTCTAAGACACGGGACAATACGAGCTTGACTCATTCCTGTAAAGATACAATTAGGTAAGAACAATTGGGTAAGAACACACACTTGTATCCGTGTATCCGTTACGGTCATTTTGAGGAACTAAGTTCATTCATTTTTCATTCATTGCCAGACGCCATGTATCCCAATCGGGGTGGCCAAGGGCTTAGAGTTAATTGTTTTACAGGGAGGGGCACCAATCCTCCACCAACCCCACTTGACACGTAGGGATGCCCACAGCATCTGGTGTTCCCAGGCGGTCACCCATCCAAGTACTAACCAGACCCAACGTTGCTTCATTCTGCAAAATGCCCGGTCATTTGAAAAGTTACTAACACAGTGGTCCGTTCTAACCTAACCCTACCTGACCATAACTGTGCTCCTTTTGCAAAATGCCCAATATTTAGTCATTTTGCAAACAGTTATGGTCAGGTTAAGCTAGAACTGACCACTGTTTTGGTCACTTCTAAAAGTGATCGGGCAGTTTGCAAAATGACTAGTTCCTCAAAATGACCATACGATATGTATGTACCTATGTACCCCTTGTATGACATTCCAATATACATTCTTGTACCTAAATATAGCCCAATGTATAACATTCCAATAGAACCTTCTGGACTACAGTAACTATTTTAACACAGACTGTTACCATAGTGGTGTGGTAACAGAGATACTGGTATACTGGTGGAGATGCAACATAAGAAAGTTTGCTGGTGTGGGCTGGAGTAGACTGACTACAAACAGAGTGAATTGGAGTGTTGGGAAAGGCCTTCGTCCTAGATTAGTAATGGGTGGGGATGTTTAATAATGACAAAAATTTACATCAATTGTAGGACTATTAGGGATAGTCTTATATTTATGTTCTTGTACTGTGAAGCAGTATACAATACATTAATAAAATTTTTATGACTCATTGCAGTCATACTTCAAATACAGTATATAAAATGAACTTACCCTTCTTTAAAGCATCAAGGAGTCTTCTCCTCTGAACAGGCTTCAGCATAGGAAGGTCGTCATACTCAATATATTTGAAATCCTCAGGAGAATTTACCCCAACTTCATTCAGCAGATGTTCCACCACTTGAGATTGCAAAGGTTGTGGAAGAGTTGGTAGAATCTGCTGAATGATCTCCTGTAGTTCATCCATTGCTGGAATTCAAGGAATTAAAATGAAGTAGCTCTCTGACCTAGTTCAAAGCATACTGTACTTTGGACATTCTTAATTCAACAGATGTAATCCTATTCAGCCTTATATTCAAGCAAGTGACTAGTATTAAGCTGGAGAAAAACAAACACAGAACTGAATTACTGTACAGAATTTAAAAAATTAAACAAGTAACACATGCAAAAAAATTAAGTGCCAGGAAAAATGTTTGTGCTAAAGATAAGTGGCATTGCAGATAAGCTGTAGTCAAGGGTTATGTATTTAATACAATAAACTTTCAGCTAATATTCATATCAGTACACTGTAACAGCCACTATCACTGCAATTCTTTTTTATCACAGCCATTTATGTACAGTACCACTATTGGAAAACTCTCACAGGATAGTGAGGCATCAGTGATTGTTTGAATTATGTTTAATTTTAATAAATCTTCCAAAATAATCATTTAAGGCCCCGCGCACACGTGCCACTTTCCAGTGGACGATGGCTGCCACATTTTCGTGGCGAGAAATAAAACACACGTGTTTCTATGGAAGCCTGCACACGAGCCAATTTTTAGTGTCAGCCACAAAAAGATGGTGGCCAGGTCCATTTTACCTGCCATGCCATAGTGGCTCACCACTGGTGACTGTTGATGGATGCCATAAATTCAGTGGTGCCATGGAAAAGTAGCCGTGTGCGGGGTGTCTATTCAGTGGCGCCACGAAAAAATGGCAGCCACCATCCACTGAAAAGTGGCCCGTGTGCGCGGGGCCTAAGGCCCCCTGCACACGGGCGCCACTGAATGGTCACCCCACACACGGCCACTTTTCCATGGCGCTACTGAATTTACAACATCCATCAACGGTCACCAGTGGCGAGCCACTGTGGCATAGCGGGTAAAATGGACCTGGCCACCAATTTTTTGTGGCTGACACTGAAAATTGGCTTGTGTGCGGGCTTCCATAGAAACACGTGCGTTTTATTTCTCGCCACGAAAATGTGCCAGCCATCATCCATTGAAAAGTGGCTGTGTGTGCGAGGCCTTAGACTCCAGTACTGTATATGTACAGGTATGTAGGCTATGAAACCAACCTGTGTTGTAGTTTTATGGGATTTTGATTTGAAGCCAAGATAACTGTGTCACCACTACTGTCACTGGCATACAGTTCTTCTTCTCTCCAGCCAATTTGTGGTACAGGTACCTCAATTTCCTTAGCAGAGAGAAGTTTGTATGGAACTTTTGTGACCAATTTTCTATTAATTTTAACTATTTTTCCTCTTCTAAAATTCATGGCTTCATCTGCAGAAAAAAATGATTTACTATAATAATTTAAGTACAAGTACTGCTACAGTAATTAAATCATGAGGTAGAAGAGTAGGTGAGGGAGAGAAACATGAGTGGAAGGGGTGGGCTGGATCAGGTGATGAGGGAGTGTTGGAACAGGAAGATCTGGAGACTTCTGCTGTGGCCACCCCTTGGGAAAGAGTTCTCGAAGGGAGTGAAGCATCAGAGCTAACGGTATAGATAAATAAAAATGAGCTACCTGAAGGGAGCACATAGGCTGACAAAGTGGGAATGAAAGAGTAATGAGAGTGTATATGACAGGTATGGTATGGGTGTAAGAACAAGGGCATTAAGTGTGTAGTTGAGTAAGTGAATGTGGAGTTGTTGAGTGAGTAAAATGTAATACTCTACATATAATGAGGTGCTTTGGGTGCATAGAGAGAATGCAGCTGGGGGACACTGTTCAGATATATACTGTACCTTCATGACACTGAATGTTTTAGTGGAATCATTAGAGATTTCCCTATTTTGTAAGCATTTAAGGGATAATAATCACTTAACATGGTTAATTCTACACATTTATATGCACTAGTAACTGATGCTGATAATGCAGGTATTATATATACATGAAACTTCTCTGACAGTGTAGCTTCTTGTTCCTGAACCAAGAAGTAAACCTTGTTAAGTTGAGAAATGATTATGAATTCAATTTCCCCAAGTAAGAGGCCATGTTCACTTTTTCCAAACACCACAAAGTTTCCTTTTCTATAAAGGGTACCCATACAGTTCACTTCCATACAAACATCTGAATCTTCTAAAACCTGAATTAATTGGATAGCAGATTGGATTGCCTGACTGTAGGTATTCAGTGCAATTGGCAAACTTTGTTTGACACAGATATCATCCTGGAAAAATGAAACTGCCTGTTTATATGCCTGCATAAGCTGATGCTTCTCAGCTAGATTCTTGCAGACATTTATGAAATTTTGAGAATGCTTAATACACTGCTTAAAGTAAGAATGTTTGCTTTCAAATCGCAAAGTCCACACACGGATCAAAGGCCCATATTCTAGAATTAGCCTCGGATAATGTTTCAAGAAATGATGTTTTGGTTTCAGCTTTTCATTTGGAAAATTAGTTTTACGGTCATGAAGGTACTCATCAATTAGTATTGATAAATAAGCTATATCTGACTCTTTAATTTGGGGGCACAAATTAATTCAATGACATCTCATAGCAGCAAAAACATCTGCCAGTATGGATCACTTGCATTATTAATCCTGTCATGCATGATAACAGGTAGTAAGCGAATGAAATTCCAGTTTTGTATGGCCTGGTCCCCTAGTTATTCCCCATTTACATTACTTTGACAAGGTTTG
The DNA here is from genome assembly GCF_032717465.1 of Coenobita brevimanus. Lineage (NCBI taxonomy): Eukaryota > Metazoa > Arthropoda > Malacostraca > Decapoda > Coenobitidae > Coenobita > Coenobita brevimanus. The sequence continues at coordinate 18,924,779 of NC_137012.1, read as the reverse complement.
GAGCTAGCATCTGTCCCAATATAATGAAATGTAATTAATCTATGATTTAATTCTTCATAACTAAACCAATGATTCACAGTAATCAAATGCTTAAGAATAATTGCAGCATCACATGTTCCTATGCCTTCAAAAATATCATGAGCTAAACATGGGGGTAAACCTCCATCTGCAACACAAAAATATTTCAAAGAATTGAACATGGAATTAAATTTTTATCCCACAGACACTATTTAATGAATCATTTCTTGAAAGAATTGCAAGGGCTTCATTGTAATTATGGGAACTTCGTTTTGAGCTTACTCTCAAAGGATCACTATGAAAATCTTTTGAATTAATTGTACAGTACCGGCAAAAGTACTCAACTGTACTGAAGTTTTCAGTAAAGCCACCAACTCCATGTGAACCCAAGTTATCACCAGTAATAAAACAGACTGAAGCCTTTATGATTTCACTGTGTACCATAATGCCATTACCCTCCAAGTCTTTCAGATCTTCAACTAATTTACCAAAAATTTTATCATGTCCAAATTCTTTTAAATCTACTTCTTTGCAGAGCATTACTAACAATGTGTTGTCCACAACTGAGCGCTGATGAGGCCTAAAATTAGCAAGAGTAAAGTACACACCTAAAACTTTGTGTTTTTTCTTTCCAGACCCAAGGGGATTGCATACCTCAAAGGCATCCTGGTATAATATTATTCTTAAAGCATTAGGATTTTCATTAAAAAGTTTATTATTCTTAAATGCAGATCCATCTGTAATGTCACTGAAATAATGCATTTTAGATTCAGTACCAGTATTGGTGGTTTGGCTTCCTGACACCTCTGTATTTTTTACTTCTCTCCAAACTGAATCATCACTAAGAAGAGATATTAGTGTCTCTTTGATAGGTATGTACTGAAAGGTACATTCCTTGTTTTCCTTATTCATCCCTAAGATAACTGACTGAGGTTGAACATGCCTGAAATGTTCCTTGAAATATTTAATACGGCAATGTTCTGACCGTAATAACCTTGTGTTGCACTCTAGAAATAAGTCTGAGTTTTGTATGCAGTTGATTATTTCTTTTATTTTCTCATCCTGAATATTTAATTCTATCAAGGAATGAAAACAGGGAAAGCTGCAGGTATGGATGGGTGTGCTGTGGAATGCCTGAAGGGTGGTGGAGTGACTATTGTTGACTGGTTAGTAAGATTGTTGAATGTGTTCTTTAAGAAAGGTATGGTGCCAATTGACTGGGCAAGTGCTTGTGTGGTCCCGTTGTATAAAGGCAAGGGTGATAAGTATGAATGTACTAGCTTTAGGGGTATAAGTCTGTTGAGTGTTGTAGGGAAGGTGTACGGTAGAGTATTAATTATGAGAGTTAGAGAGGGTACAGAGGGAGTGATTGGTGATGAGCAGTGTGGCTTTAGGAGAGGGAGGGGATGCGTTGATCAGGTGTTTGCTGTGAGACAAGTGTGTGAAAAGTATTTAGTGAAAGGCAAGGATGTGTTTTGGGCATTTATGGATTTAGAGAAACCGTATGATAGAATTGATAGGGAGGCTTTGTGGACTGTTTTAAGATTGTATGGACTTGATGGTAGGTTACTAAAAGAGGTGAAAAGTTTTTATGTAAATAGTAGAGTGTGTGTAAGAGTGGGAAATGCTGTGAGTGATTGGTTTCCCGTGAGAGTGGGGCTGCGACAGGGATGTGTGATGTCGCCTTGGTTGTTTAATATTTACATGGATGGTGTTGTAAGGGAGGTGAATGCAAGAGTTTTAGGTGGAGGTCTGAGTCTGGTGAATGTTGATGGTGAAGAGTGGAATCTGAAGCAGCTGCTGTTTGCAGATGATACTGCACTGGTGACTGATTCAGAGGAGAGATTGAGACAGTTGGTAGAGGAGTTTGGAAGGGTGTGTGAAAGGAGGAAATTGAAAGTAAATGAGAATAAGAGTAAAGTGATGAAGTGTACGAGGTTGATAGATGGCAGGGGGATGAATATAGTTTTGAATGGCGAGTTGCTTGAGGAGGTAGATTGTTTTAAATATCTAGGGTCACATGTTGCTGTGGATGGAAGAATAGATGCAGAAGTGAAGTTTAGAAGAAAAGAAGTAGGAAAGGTGCTGGGAGGAATGAAAAAAGTGTTTAAATGTCGTTCGCTTAGAATGGATGTAAAGAGAAGGCTGTATGAGGGTGTTGTGGTACCGACTGCATTATATGGGGCTGAAACATGGAATATGAGTGTAGCAGAGAGGAAAAATTTGAATGTAATGGAGATGAGGTGTCTGAGGAGTATGTGTGGAGTGACGCGTATGGATCGGGTGCGAAATGATGAAGTGCGAAGGAGAACTGGAGTTGTTCGGGAGATGGCTGGTAGAGTTGAGCAGAGGGTGTTGCGATGGTTTGGGCATATGGAGAGAATGGATAATGAGCGATTGGTGAAAAAGATAACTAGATCTGATGTGAGAGGTGTAAGGCTGAGAGGAAGACACGAATAGGATGGATGGACAGTGTGAAGAGAGCGCTGGATGCGAGAGGGATATCTGTTGGGCAAGGAAGAGTGGCTGTGCGTGACAGAAATAAATGGAGAGAAATTGTGAATGAATAAGTGATGACGCAGCCCTGAGGGGATATTCTCCCGCATTTGGTCTGATCAGCTAGTCAGGTCAGGTGCAGGTAAGGGGATGGGTCTGTTATGATGTGGCAGGGGTAAACCAGTTCTGCTGTTGGGCCCTGCTGCGGATGTCACTGATTGCATTGCGCAGTTGACCCTTGTGCGGTGTGGTGCGGTGAGGATCTGTCCGTTCTCCCCTTTGGGGCTAAGATGCGAATGAATGTGTTTGAATGGATGAGTAAATGGGGAGTGTGTCGTCCTGTTTCGGCTACCTCCCTTTCTTTGAGGGAAGCAGCCTAGGTATATAGATAGAGATAGATAGATCAAGGAACTGTTTAGTTTTCCCATAGAATATGATAATGACATGGAATGAATATTTTGAATTTCTTCTGAAATACTTTGAACAACTGAAGCTGGTAATAAATGTTTTGATTGCAGTTTTAGATAGAAAAGAGCCACATTTTTCTCAAACAATTTCTTTTCTTCAGCAGTCATATTTTCCTGACTGCCATTTTCATTTAAGTCACTTTCAGGAATTTCATTTTGTAGTGCATTGGTATCATCAGAATGTTGTGTTTGAGAACTACGTGGTCTACACTCCGCAGCCTCTGATGTTTCAGTACTACCAGTACTGGTACCAGTATCTAAATTATGATGCCTATGATATCTACTAATGTGAGAGGAAAAAGAGGACTTTACATTAAATGATTTTGAACACTGCTCAAATGGGCATTTTACAGCTACTCCATCTTTAATATGCTGCTTTAAATGTTTAATAAATTCTTGATATCCCTTGCATATTTGCTGACATAATGGTATTTCACATTTCCACCTTTTATTATCTGAAATTATTAATTAATGAATATCATGACCTTTACACTGATGATTTCTGTACATGTGTGCCTTTAAGCCTGTGTAGGAGTAAAATTTTCTCAGACATTTTCGGACTGGGCACTTAAAAGCCACCTTGTACTCACTAGAATGTAACATACAATGATTGGCATAATGTTTCACTGATCTTGAGACATGACTGCATAAGGGTTAAGAAAATTCAGAATCCATTTTCATTTAAATGTTAATGTTTAAGATCAATTCATCCTACAAATGTGGTAGTTGGTGTTGGGAAGGCCTAAGCCAAATATCTCTTCAACTATTCACTTCTACTGGCCTTTTCAAGCATCAGTCACTGCCTACATATTCCATCCATCCATTGCCAGACGCCATGTATCCCAAATGGGGTGGCCAAGGGCTTAGAGTTAATTGTTTTACAGGGAGGGGCACTAATCCTCCACCAACCCCACTTGACGTAGGGATGCCAACAGCATCTGGTGTTCCCAGGCGGTCACCCATCCAAGTACTAACCAGACCCAACGTTGCTTAACTTCGCTGATCGGATGGGAAGCGGTGTACTCAACGTGGCATGGCCGTTGGCCTCATTGCATATTAAATAGGCACAATTAACCTTAATGCTACAAAATAGGGACAATGATAAAGCCGTGAGTGTTGGGAAAGCAGGTGAAAGTCTTCTTCTTCTTGTGGGTTTAAGGGCCATGGCCAGTACAATGGCCCAATGCCCTGCCAATGCAAACTGCTTAGGGCCTCACATTATATGCAGGAGAGCTGTCTAGATTTTTGGATAAAGTCAGACGTGCACCTCACAACCCATTCTCGTAACCGAGGGTCCCTGATACCGCCTCCCAGGAGTGTGTGGAGAGACAAACTGAGAACTCCCAGAGATGCCAAACGTTCCCGCAAAAGGGTGCTAAGCGAGTGGAACCTAGGACACCGTAACATGAAATGTTCTATGGTTTCTTCAACCTGAGGACACCACTGGCACCATGGATGCTCTATCATACCCAAATGGTACAGGTGGCTTGCAAGGCCTGTGTGGCCCAACCGTAACCTGGTGATGGCTACATCAATGTCTCTGCAGGGATGGCGTACCCAAGGGTGTTCAAAGGAGTCAGAGCAAAAACGCCCCAAGTGGGAGGCAGGTAGGGTGGTTGCTAGGTGCGCATTCCAGTGTGATATGCAGGCGCTACGTGCAAGTTTAGGGAATGTGGCACTATCTGGCGTCACATGGACCAGTGTACTATATCAGTGCTCGCTTTGCTGCTACATCTACTATTTCGTTGCCACGGATGCCCACATGTGAGGGAATCCACTGAAGGTGGAGGTACCAGGGAGGAGTAACGAGGAAAAGGAGGTGTTCCATAATAGCATGGACAGTCTTGACATGAGTCACTGGGCGATCCGAGAGAAGGAGAGTAAGTGCAGACTGTGAGTCGGTGTATAAGACTACCGATTGAGGCTGGAAGAAAGTCCGGATAAATTCAAGGGCCTGGAGGATGGCTATGAGTTCTGCGGTTAGGACATCGTACTGCCCGCTGAACGACCAAGTTTGGCATATGGAAAGATCTTCAAAATAAGCCGCTGAGGCGAAAGAAGATGGAGGGGAGTGAGACCCATCCGTGTAAATTCTCAGGAAGTCCTTATAAACTGAGGAGTCCAAGCTGTAAAAGATCTGCTGTGCCAAGACTGCATCTGTCGACTTCGAGAATGGTACTGGGAAGTAGGGGGAGACATATGGAGACAAATCCTTCCAAGGGGGCACTGGGGAGAGAGGGGCCACTGGGGCAGGCCTGGGCAGATCGAGAGACAGGGTGTGGCAGGCTCGGATGCTGCGGATAATGTACGTTACCTCACTCGTGGCCAAGTTGGGAGCTGATGAAGGACTGTGGAGAGGTGATAAAGGGAGGAGACCGGATGGCTGGAGGGAAGGGCCAAAATACGGTGAAGCAGCCGACAGTCCAGTTCCATGCGGTAGACGGAAAGGGGCATCACCCCTGACTCTGCATGAAGCGAAATAATTGGGGTGGACTTGAAGGCACCTAGGGCAATGAGAAGTGCCGTGTTCTGGACAACATCCAACTTCTTTAGGTGGGTCCGGGCAGCTGATCCATAAAGGGTGGTGCCGTACGTGATCTTACTGCGGATGAAGGCCAGATATAGTCTGAGAAGAGTGTTTCGATCAGCACCCCAGCGAGGTCCTGCGACACACTTCATGATGTCCAGGCGCCTAAGGCATGCCAATTGAAGATGGTCAATATGGGGGGCCCAGGTGAGACGGGGACTGTCCAAATGGAGGCCCAGAAACTTGTGCCGAGTCCGGAGGGTGAGAGGTTCTCCAGCTAGCTGAATTGACGGCATGGAGGGGAGCCTCCTTTGGCCAAAGTACATAAGAGCACTCTTGGGTGCATTGACTGTTAGCCCCCAATCTGCGGCCCAAGTGGCAAAGGCATCCACAGCCTGTTGGAGGCGATGTTGGGCCTCCCATAGGGAGGCAGCACTGCAGAGGATTGAGACATCATTTGCATAGACTAAGGTGGATACTCCAGGAGGATGAGGGAGGTCATACATCAGGACATTGAAAAGTAAGGGACTGAGGCATGATCCCTGTGGCACTCCCTGCCTGACTGGGGTAGGGGAAGAGTATGTACCCCAAAGGGAAACACGAAAGGATCGCTCCTCCAAAAAACTTTGCGCCCAGGCCAGTGCAGAGCCTGTGATGCCAAGACGGCAAAACTTGTACAGTATCCCATCATGGGAGGCAGAATCAAAAGCCCCCTGGAGATCCACGAAGGCAGCCAGGAGTATCTTCTTATGACAGGATGCCTGGTGGACATGATGGTCAAACTGAAGGAAGATGTCAGATGTCCCTCTCCCTGGGCGGAATCCACATTGTACATCAGACATGCGGCTATTGTGCTCCAGCCACCAGGAGAACCGACGGCACACCATCCTCTCAAGCACCTTCCCGATATTGGAGAGCAATACAATTGGTCTGTAAGAAGCCAGAGAAGAGGGGTCCCTCCCCGACTTGGGGAAGGGCAGGAGGTGGGAGGTTTTCCAGTGAGATGGGAATATCCCTGATGCCCAGCTGTTATTAAAGATGTCTAAGAGTGCCATTTGAAGGCAGACAGGGAGATGAATCAGAAATTCGTCAGGTACTAAATCTGGCCCACATGCCTTCTTTGGTAGTAGGGTCCGCAGAGCAGAGGAGAGCTCTGCCTGGGTAAAAGGAGAGGCTAAGCCTGCTGGGGGGGAGGAGGAGATGCCTGCCTGAGTGACTCTGAGTAGGTGTTGAAGATTTGGAAGTGGAGCTGGGGAGCCAAGTCTAGCTCCAAAGAAGGCAGCCAGTAAGGTAGCCTTGTCTTGGAGGCCTACCAGATTACCCTCCTTTACCAGAGGATACGAAAGGGTGGTAGGGTGACCCTTCATTGCCTGAATAAAGGACCAGGTCCGGGATGGTGAGCTTGAGAATGACAGGGTTGAGCAGAAAGCAGACCAGGCAGCACGGCGAGCTCGGGTGAGAGTCCGCTTGCATTCTGCATCCCTACGGCGGTGAGTGTCTCGGTGGCTAGGGCAGGGACATCTCCGCCAGACGTTCCAGGAAGACCTCCTAGCCCGGACAACCCTGGTGCAGTCCTCTGTCCACCAAGGAACCATGGCAGTGCCTCGGGGATGTGTTGAGGACCTGCAGAAGGTCGCCTTACCTGCTGCGATCACAGAGTACGTAAAGTCCATCACGCGATCATGTATGGGTCCTCCAGGCAGAGGCCCAGTGTTATCAAGGGTCGCCATAAAGGAGGACCAGGACCCTCGTGTGAGGATCCAATGTGGATGAGGTGGAGCAGAGCAGGGTGGGGAGAGATTGGGGACATCTAGGATAACTGGAAGGTGGTCAGACCCCAAATATGGGCCAGCCCAGATGGTTGAGCCTCCAAAAACAGGATCCCCCAAATATAGGTCAAGTGTGGAGGGTAGGCTGTAGCCCCAATGGGGTGAGCAGGGTGAAGCGATCACTTTCTAGCAGAAACTGGAAGAGGGAAGTTCCTGACCTATTTCCAGAACCTCGGGTCAGGAAAGGATCCCAATGGGGGTGTCTGGCGTTAAAATCACCCAAGAGGAGGCAGGGTGAAGGGAGCTGGTCTTGATAGGCCTGGAGTTCTTCCAGGCCTATGTCCTTGCATGGGTTGTAGCAAACCGCCACAGTGATCCATCCCTGCACAAGGGATAGGCGGACCACAAGAACGTCCAACACCCCTCGAGGGGGGCGGGTCAATGGCAGAACCGAGCTAGGCACATCCTCCCTGACTGCGACAACTATACCTCCTCCGACACCCTGACGATTAGCTCGGTATACAGTAAAACCCCTGAGCGACAGATGGAGATGTCGAGCTAACCAAGTCTCACATAGACCAATAACATCTGGAACGAGGTCTGCTACTGTGTGTTTGAAATCGGATGTTTTCCAGGGAGCGATCTGGCATTCCAGAGGAAGAATCTATGTAGAGGTAAAGGAGCCATCACTGAGGGGAGAGTAGAGAGAGAAACTGGGGCAGGAGGCTGACACATATGTCTATAAAGGACTATCCATTTTTGTACATGGACGGTTGTAAGCAGAAGGTCCACAAAGGACCCTGCAGAAAGGGCACCTGTGGGGTTGGCATAAGGGGAAGCGTGGGAGGTTGCCCTTGGTACAGGCTGACGTGGAGGGGCAGAAGATTCACCAGGTGTGGAGCCCGTCTCAGGAGATCTGGGGGAGGTGGCGTAAGATATGTTTGGATCTGAGGCGGGAGTTGTGGCCATTAAAGGGGTGGAACTGGCTGACATTACACCAGGCTGGGTGGAAGGAGCTACCGATTCTTGTGCAGCATGTGGGAAAGAGGTCCGATTTGGGTGGGGACGCTGTTGACGGGGCTTGGGTGGAGGGAGAGGGTGGAGCAGCACTGCTGACTGGGAGGTAGGGTGGGAGGACACGGCAACTGTTCGTTCCACTACACTTGATTCAGTTGGAGATTCACCACCAGATGGTTCAGGAAGATCTTCCAATGCTGAAAAGCGGTTGCTAACCACTGTTGCGTATGTTAGACCCTCCTGAACAGGCTGGGAAATCCGACTGGGAGCAATATATGTTGTTGAGGGGTTGGAGCTGGGAGGAATACGGCCAGATGGATTAAGGGCACGCAAACGGGTGTTGGCATCCGGGTCAGTCCTAGCAGTGTCATGGATGGCAAGTGCCTGCTGGTAGACTGGGCACATGCGGGAGACAACTTGGTGTGCGCCACCGCAGAAGAAGCAGTAGGGGTCATTAGTGCATTGACCACCCGATGGGGATTTGCATGGATGGAACCTGCTGCAACGAGAGCAACGAACTTTATTTTTACATGATATTGTGCCGTGTCCAAACTGATGGCATGTATAGCACCTCAGGATGGGAAAAGTGTAAGTCCCTACAGAGTAACATAAGTGGCCAAATATGACCTGCTCCGGCAGGGGGCCCCTGAATTTAAGCCGTACCACCCTGGCTGCCACTGCTGCCTCACCACCAAGAGGGCGGACCATAAGGCGGGTGACTTCCTCTAGCTGGGAGGAACAGTTGCCAAGGCAGCGAAGATTACTAGCAAGGTCCTCCTCCGTGACATCAGGAGCAACAGGCCCTGTTTTCCCATATGAGAACTCGCCACTGGAAGATGAGTGAGCCAACCAACACCTTACTGGCCAGTCCCCCAGCTGGGTGAGGGCCTCTGGTGGTACAGTCATTTTGGCCACATCATCTGCAAAAACACAGAACTTAATAGCTGCTCCTTTACCTAAAACTCTAAGTGATCCCTCTATACAGTACTTACCCCATGAAGATTTGTTGATGGCATCCGACAACCTGCGGAGATTCAAAAATACAGGGGTATTGTTAAGCCGACCTTGCTATGTAAACGAAGCTCCTTGGTTCACTGGAGACATCACCAACTGGGGCGGAAGGCCGTATCCACTTTTCCGGGGCACCTCCCTCGTCACTAGTGGCGGAGGCCGTCCTCACCCTCTTACCAGGGGCAACGACTTCTGCAGCGGCAGGAGCGAGGTCCATATGGACGTCCTGTGTGGGGAGGCTGGTCATGGAAGACTCCATGCCTGGCCATTACACTCACTGTTATAACACTGGAACACTGTGGTGTTACTGCGATATACCCAAAATAAGCTGGATGTGACTGTACAGCTGAGATGGGTTAACACCCGAGAGTAAGATGGTCGACAACACGGCCGGGAGGAACACGTCCAACAACGACCGGGTCTAGGCAGCGTCCCAGCAGGTGAAAGTTGGTGATTCTTGGTGCCTTTTCTAGTGTTCAGTTGTAAACATTAAAACAAATGACATGCACCATGCGCAGTTTATTCTTTTGTTGATAGTAATTTCTTCGTGTACAGAAATAAAAAGATATAGATTTCTACTTACCATTTGCAATGCTTTCTTCTTTATGCGATGTTTTCTTTCATTAATTTCTCTGAAACAGCGTACAGTACTCGGTAGAAATAGGCAACTTAGCCTTCATAGAGTTGCCACATACTGCCACACAATGACACAATGAATAATATAAAATATCAGTGTAATATACATATTTCATACATCTTTATTCTTGTCAGCACACAAAGTGATACAATCCTGACTTTTTACAAAGAACAGAATAATGTTATAGGGAATATATAACAAAGTAATTATATGTTAAAGGCTTACGGAAAAAAACCGTAAAATTGTTTGACTGAAATATACGTAGAAAAAACGGGATATCTTCCGTATAATCACAGTTATTCCTCATCACGCTACGTAAAAAATACGGAGGATTGCCTGTATTTCGTATTTGATGTACATTCTCCGTTGATAATACGGGAAAACACCCGCACTTTAAGTTACAGCATATTTTCCGTTGAAAAATACGGAAAATTTCCTGATAAAAAACGGTTTTTTCTAACAGCGCACATTTCAGTATTCAGCTAGGTTAAACATTTGATAATGGAATATTAACCTTTGTAAGGTAACCTGGGGTCTATTGGACCCCACGCTATTTTTCTTAGTGTTTTTCATATATTACTATAAGTCTTGGGATCTGGTTTTCCCTCTACATTCCTGACTAGTAGACTAATTTAGGGAGGTGATGGGGTCAGTTCGAGATCTGGCTGTATTTTCGTGCTAAAGGGCTTTTCGGGTCCAGTGTGTACTGCTGTGTTTTTAAGGCGACTTCTCGTCGTAAAAACACGAGCACTGGAACGGGGTCCTTTTACTAGACCGGATGTAATGCACTAACAAAGGAACAGGGCATAAAAAGAGACAGTACACCGAATCACATCTATTGCTTAAGTTCTACTCATTACAGTGTACATACAACAATATTTGGCACATAATAGAACAGAGATACAATATTACACTCGTTTACATAGCCTGATCCAATATATATTAATACGTGGCACAGGGCAGTCGTGGATATGCTTTACTGTCACTTAGATGGAATATCACTTCACTGTGGTTGTCAGTTAGGATTAATTATCGTGTCACTGGTGGATAATAATAAATGGGGGAGTCTCACTTTGGTTCACTGTGATCGGGAGTCTGTGGCGGAGATATTACTATAATAGAGGTAGGGTGCGGATGGCGACATTCGACACTGTCACCAAGTCACGGGGGAACACTTCACTTGCCTTTCGGCTCACTCACGCACCTACCTCTAGTTCCACAGAAAACGCCCCGTTTCCTTCCTATAGAGGGGGACTGAACTGTTTAACGTTTGTACACGAATTTCTATGATACCACTGTTTAATATATCTTTTATTAGACACTGCCACTGTGCATCGGATCACTGTCACTGTATTCGGGGTCATTGTCACTGTCACTGTTTTACCCTTGTTTCTTGGGTGGTTAAGTCACTGGTACTTACTGTCAGGGAGGCTCCCTTGTTTGGGGCCTCGACCTGAGGGGCGGCTCCTTCCTAGTGCCGCACTGGTGGGGTGCAGGGAGGCCCTGTGGTCTGGGGGCCTCGACCTGATCGGGGGCCCTCGGGGCTAGGGCCGAACAGCCGGAGAATTCGGGCCTGCTTCCTCTGCTTCCGGGGAGTGAGGGAGCCTGGGTCTCCGTCGTCGTGGACTGCGGTGGAAGGCCTGGGCGTCCTGGGACTGCGGGTGCTCAGGGGGAGAGGCGCCGTCAGGGCTGGGCTGCGGCAGCGACTCCTGTAGGGCTCCGACAGGGCTAAGGAACGCCCGGGTGTGGGCGGTAAGTCCGCTATCGGGCCTTGCCACCACTCTAACGCCTCCTCTTGGCCAAGAAGCCTGGATGGCGACGAAGGGCTCCCCGAAGGGAAAGAGGCTAAAGGGAGACTCACGCTCTTCGTGGTTCCCTGAGTGTGTTCGTAGGGCTGAGTTGGGGCTCTACTTCCCCTAGTGTGGACTTTGGCTGGAGCCGTGAACTTGCCCAGCGTGCGAGGGACACCTATAGGGTGATCGAGGTCGCCCTTTCGCCGAGGCAAGAGGCCGTCGACGTGGTGTTCCTCCCGCAGTAGGAGACAAGCCGGAGTGAGGGGCTCAAGAGCCACACTCTCTCCAATACGGACAGATCCTACCGTCAGGGAATTCTCCACCCTGGTACGTGCCCCAGCCGGAGCCGAGTGTCTGCCCGTACGGGAAACGACTAACGGAGAAACGGGATCACCCATCTGCTCCGGCGAGAGGCCGGCCCCGAGTCGCCGCTTCCGTAATTGGGTAGCGCTACACGTACGGTAGCAGGGTCTCTCTACCCTGGACCGTATTCTGGCCGTAGCCAAAGTACAACTGGAGAGGGATGCACACAGGCAACTCTCTCTCCTCAGCGTGTTAAGGCCGGAGCCTGGGGTCACCTTCCCCTTTACACACTCTGTCAGGCCGTAGCCTGTGTCTATTTCTCTTTCTCTCTTATGGCCGTAGCCTTGGGCCTCTTCCTGCCCTAGAGGGTGTAACAAGACCGTCAAGACGGTGTTACCTGGGACTGACCTCTTTTCAGTCCCACCCCTGGTCTGACGGTCACTACCCCGCCTGCACAGTAGTTCAGTTTGCCTGAACGCCTGGGGTTGGGGCACTTGCGGGGAATAGGGGCTCAGGGTCGGGATGCCCCGATGACCCTCTTGCCCGAGGTCACTAACCTCACCGGTGTGTCCTCCTGGGGTGGTGGTGGGGTGGCGGCTCGGCGGTGGTGTGGGGGGTGGTGAGGTGGGAGGTCCCGTGGCGGGCACGGCGGGCATTTTACCACCCTCTGCGTCGTTGAAGTCACGGCCCCGTGACTGGAGGTGGTAGGTGGTGGAGGTGGCTGTCTGGTAGGCCGGGGTAAGGTGTTGGTGAATTGGTTGGGCTCCTGGTGGGGGCAGAGCGTGAAGTGGAGGGAGGACGGCTGGTTGGTCCGGCGTAGGAGGCGTAGCAGGTGGTCGGTGCCTCTGATTCTGGTTGGTGGGTGGTGGTGAGGTTGCCATCAGACCCTTGTTACCTTCATCTCAGGGAATGGTGCCTGGTGGGGAGATGAAATTTGAATGCTGGAGAGTGATGGGAGGTTGGTGCTTTTATTTGGGCTAATGTGGTGGGAGGAGCGTTGTCCTTTGGGGAATTGGGAGTTGGGAAAGTTCCAACGTGCTTGGTGGAGGGGTAGGGTTATGGGAGAGGTGTTGGGGGTGGGTGGGGATGGTGGATTTTGGGGTAGGTGTGTGCTGGGTGGAGGTGTTGGGGTGTATCTTGTGGGTGGGCGTGAGAGTCGTCCCGATCTGGTGGTGGTCGTGGTTATGGTGGATGTGGGTGGTGAGGCTGGTTGAGTGTGTGGTGGCGGTGAGGGTGTACGGTGGTGAGGTGGGGGGATGGTTGGTGGTGCGGTGTGACGTGTATAATGGGAGTGGTCATGGGGGAGGGCGGTGGTGGGTGTGGGGTTGGCGTGATTCTCGGGGGAGGTGGGCGGCTGTGGTGGCGAGGGCGGCCTGGGTGGGGTGGATTGAGGGGTGGTGGGTGGATGGGTGTTCGGTGGGTGAGTGTCTGGTTGTGAAGTAGGGGTGGTGGTATGTGGTTGCGGTGATGGTGTGTTGGGTGGAGGGCTGGTAGGCGGAGAGTTTGAGGAGGGGGGTGAGAAGGAGTATAGTAGCCGCAGCAAGAAATGAACGCTGTGGTGGGGCAGGCGGGATGACCGGGGATTCCCCCACTGTAGCCATATCCACATGTCACCGACCATAGAGGTAGGATGTCACCGACCATCGGCCACCGCTGCAGCCCCGCTCCATGATCCTTACCCTGTGTCTCTGGCTTTCTCTTTCTCTCTTGGTTTCTATATAAACTGGTGTATTTCCGAAACTAATTATGAAATTATTATGACTTTTGTTCCACACCACCACTGAGGTAAAAATCAAGGAGAGTTTTCTGTATAAAGGTTTCCCCCCCCTTGTCTGAGGGCAGATCAGTTCTGGCGAGTGTATAATTATAGGTCAGGCGGAGGTATCGGCAAGGCCGCACTCCCCCGCTCATATGCCACATTTAGGAGGGGGGGGAAACCTTTATACAGAAAACTCTCCTTGATTTTTACCTCAGTGGTGGTGTGGAACAAAAGTCATAATAATTTCATAATTAGTTTCGGAAATACACCAGTTTATATAGAAACCGAGAGAGAAAGAGAAAGCCAGAGACACAGGGTAAGGATCATGGAGCGGGGCTGCAGCGGTGGCTGATGGTCGGTGACATGTGGATATGGCTACAGTGGGGGAATCCCAGGTCATCCCGCCTGCCCCACCACAGCGTTCATTTCTCGCTGCGGCTACTATAGTAGTAGGAGTCTGGGGGGTGAAGTTGAGGAAGGTCAGGGTGGCCAGGTGTGGGGCCTGGGTGGAGGTAGGCTTAGTGCGGGGGTGGGCAGTGTCGGGTGGGTTGAAGGGGCGCACGTGGCGGTTTTTGTATGTGCGGTGTTGCCCCTGTTGATCCACGGTGACTTGATATGGATTAGGCACTCGCACAATTTTGTAAGGTCCATTGAATCGGGGGGAGGTCTTCGGTGGGGTAGGGAGGTTTGCAACCACCACAGATTGGCCAGGTGTGTATGGGTTGGAGTGGATTGTGTCAGGTGCTAGATCTTGCCTTGAGTGTAGGTGGTGGAGGCGGCGTTTGAGGTGGTGGAGAGGGTCGGTGTTGGAGGGTGGAGTGGGCGGTTGTAGGTGGTGGCGGAGGGGCAGGAGTAGGGGTGGTTCCCCGAACACTCTCTCGTGCGGGGTTATTCCATCTTCTCTTGGGCACGTATTTAACCCCCATTGTATGATCTTTACGTGTGCAGGCCAGTCTTCATTTCCCGTTTGTGTAATACGCGTGCGGACTTGGTTCATCAGGGAGCGATGGCTTCTTTCGCATACGCTGTTGCCTTGGGGCCAGTAGGGAGATGAGTGGGAGATGTTGTATCCAAATATGTTGGCTAGTTCTTCCCAGATTTTTCCCGTAAATTCTGGGGCATTGTCCGAATGGATGGTCTGTGGAATCCCGAAATAAGGGAAAACATGTCGGGTGAGGGCGTCGGCGACTGACGGTGCGGTGTGGTCCTTGGCGGGGCAGGCGATGATGAACTTAGAGTACACATCCACGAAGGTAATTATGTACTTGTAGCCTGATTTTGGTGTAAGGGGGCCGATGACGTCTAGGGAGAGTAGTTGCCACGGTTTTTGTGCTGTGACTTTTCCTGTAGGGCCTGGTGTTCGGGTGATGTCTTTGCCAAGAGCGCATGCTCGGCATGATTGTATGATCTTCTTTGTGATGGTGGATGGGTTAGGGGTCCAGTACATATCGTTAAAGATCTGTAGCAGCTTCTTAGTTCCTAGGTGGATGCCGTTGTGGGCATGGAGGTGGAGCATGGTGTCGTGGGCCGTGGCTGGGCTGAGGACAATGTGTCCGTTCGGGTCAAAGAGATGTTCGCCATGTGGGTGGAGGTAGTTGAATGTGGTCTGTGGAATCCAAGTTGGGCGTTGTTTGTTAATCCACATTTTAACCAGGTTGGGTTCTTCTTTGATGGCGTTGATTGGGAGACGGGATAGGGCATCAGCGTTGGTGTGTAGCTTGCCTGGTCGGTAGGCAATTTCGAAGTCATATTCTTCGAGGGTTTCTCGCCAGCGTATCAGTTGGGCATTGTTTGTATTTGACTGTCGTAGCCACTGTAGGGATTGGTGATCGGTAATGACTACTACGTGGGTGCCCGAGATGTAGGACCTGAAATATTCTAGGGACCAGATGATCCCTAGGCACTCACGCTTTGTGGCCGCGTAGTTCCGCTCTGCCGTTTTAAGGGTGCGACTGGCACAGGCGATGATGTGTTCTCTCCCATTTTGTACCTGCGCAAGGACAGCTCCTATGGCAATGAGGGACACATCGGTATACAGGCGGAATGGGAGATTGTAGTCTGGGAACGCGACTACTGGCGCGGTGGTTAATTTTGATTTGAGGGTGGTGAAGGCTGTTTGTCTTGTCTCGGTCCATAGAAAAGGTTCACCTTTTTTTGTTAGTTCGTGAAGGGGTTTTGCGATGTCAGCGAATCCTTTGACGAATCGCCTGTAATACGATGTTAACCCCAGGAATGCTCTGACTTCGTGCACGTCGCGGGGGAGTGGGATGTCTGCGATGGCTCGAAGCTTATCTGGGTCTGGTGAGATGCCCTCGGCATTAATTAGATGTCCCAAAAAAGAAACTGATCTCTCTGCTAATACACATTTTGTAGGTTTCAGTTTAAGTCCTGCTTGGCGTATGCATTGAAACACTTGCTTGAGGTGGTGAAGGTGGTCGGTCCATGTGCGACTGAAAACAATGACGTCATCGAGGTATGCTAAGCAAGTCTCCCAAGTTAAACCGCTAAGGACGGACTCCATTAAACGGGAGAATGTGGCAGGGGCGTTGCAGAGTCTGAAAGGGAGGACATTGAACTCGTAATGTTTGCCATTGGATGTGGAGAAGGCGGTTTTGTGTTTGTCGTCGGGATGCACAGGGACTTGCCAGTACCCCGACTGCAGGTCTAAGGTGGAGAACCATGTCGAGCCATGTAAGGAGTCCAGTGAGTCGTCGATGCTTGGCAGGGGAGTGGTGTCTTTGATTGTGACATCATTTACTCGGCGGTAGTCAACGCAGAAGCGCATTGTCCCGTCTTTTTTTCTTACGAGTACCACCGGAGAGGACCATGGGCTAGTAGAGTTGGAGATTACGCCGGCATCTAGCATGTCCTGGACCTGCCGGTCTTCTTCCTCTCGTTGCTTAGGATTTTTCCGTCGTGATGGTTGGTGAATTGGAGGTCCTGTCGTGTGTATCTCATGGCTGAGATAGGTGATATGGCCAAGGTCGGTCGGGCCTGAGGAGAATAGATCTTGAAAATCCAGGAGGAGTTGTCGGAGGCTGTTGGTTTGGGCTGGGGAT
The DNA here is from genome assembly GCF_032717465.1 of Coenobita brevimanus. Lineage (NCBI taxonomy): Eukaryota > Metazoa > Arthropoda > Malacostraca > Decapoda > Coenobitidae > Coenobita > Coenobita brevimanus. The sequence goes on along the minus strand of NC_137012.1, from coordinate 18,907,923 downwards.
AGATGTGATGGTAGGGTGGGGAGAGTGGGTGGGTCTGGGGGCGGCGTTTGGCATGGTTCGGCTTCTTCAGTGTCGCCGATGATGAGTCCTCTTGGTAAGGTCAGTGGTGTGGTAGCGAGGTTGGCGACACAGATTTCTTGGGCATGTGGGGGGAGGAAGGTAGGGCTTACTAGACAGGAAGAGAGTGGTCCGGTGGGGATGGATGGTGAGAAGAGAACGGAGGTATGGGAAGGTTTGTTAAGTTTTACCCAAGCTTCATGGTGTGGTGGAATGGTGATAGAGGAGGCGACAGTGGCTGGAAAAGATGGGGAGGGATGCAGATGATGAGTGGTGGGTGGTGGTGATGGGAGTCTAGTGGTGTGAGTGGCTGGGTTGGGTTTAGGTGTGTCTGTGGTATGGGACAGGTGAGTGTCTGATGGTAGTGTGTGGGGGTGGGTGTTCTTGGTGTGCCTTCGATGCTTTTTTTTTTTTTTTCTTCCTTATTCTTGACTGCTGGTTGGTTGTGGTGGGCTGGATTGAAGTGGAGGCGGCGTTGATGGCAGTCAGTGGTGGCATGTAATTTCTGGAGGAGGTCCAGCCCTAAATATCCATCGTATTGACTGCATGTTGAGTCGAATATGATGAATGGGTGGCTAGTGGATATTTGTTGATGGGTGTGGGTCTGAAGGGCCTGAGTTTCCCCACGGATAGGCAGGGGGCCGTCCCCTGCGTCGACGAGGTTGGCTGAGGTGGGGAAGAGGGGGCCGAATGCACCCATGTGGCGGGAGTAGAAGTGGGAGTAGAGGCACGATCTGGCTGCTCCCGTATCCACTAGTAAACGTGCCTTGACCCCATTTAGCCAGATCTTGTCGTAAACAGGGGGTCTGTAGTTGTGTGAGGTGGCCCCCGCCACCGTGGGGAGGTGCGGGGGCGGGCCTAAAAATCCATCTGCTGTGGAGTGGTGTCCTCTTGGTCGTCGTCGTCTGTTCCCGAGAGGGCGTGCGTCGGTGTGTCGTCTTCCTGGGCGTCGTCGTCTAAGTAGGAGACTTTCTTGCGCCCCTGTTGAAAGCTTCTGCACCTGCTAGCTTTGAGTTGTTCCCTAATGTCATGTAGAGGGCAGGTGCAGCTGCAAGCTGTGAATTCCCAGGGGTTAATGGTGATGAGGTTTCCTTGTTCCCTGGGGTTTGAGCGCTTCTTTTGGGGGTAAGCTCTAGGGACTATGGGGGGCGGCTCAGCAGCTGGCTGATGAGGCGGCAGTTTAGGTTTGGAAGGGGGTTGTTGCCTTGTAGGAAAACGTGTCACCGCGTGGAGTGGCTGTGGTGTGGGGCGGGCGGCGAGCAGACGTCGGACGAGTTGTAGGTCATTTTCCATGTCCCCTGACGGGTCGTAGATTGAGAAATGCTCCCTGACTATGCTGGGAAGGATTCTCAATAGTGCATTGAATGTATGGATATCCCGGGCATTAGGTGGTGCCTCAGGATAGGCAGCGCTGATGAGGCGCCTAGCCCGGGTGAATGTGTCATCCAGGTTTCCGTCGTAGGTGAGGGCGTCGAGTTGAGAGAGAGCGACAACTCGGCCTATTGATGGCGTGAAAGCCTGTCTCACTGTTTGTGAGAATTGGTCCCATGACAGTTCTGGGACGATTTTTGGTGCGACACTAGTGATTATTTTACCCAAGTTAGGTAGAGTGACAGCGATCTTTTCTCTGTCTGAGTCGAACCCTATGTCCAGGAGGGGTTTGACTATGTCCAAATATACGTCTATGTCGCACTGGTCCGGGTTGAACCTCGGCAATTGGATGTGCGGTTTAGCTGCCATTGTAAGTTCCCTTTCGTGTTCCTCCGTGCGTTACTCGGATCTAGAACCACCGCTTGCCACCAGTGTAATGCTGTGTTTTTAAGGCGACTTCTCGTCGTAAAAACACGAGCACTGGAACGGGGTCTTTTTACTAGACCGGATGTAATGCACTAACAAAGGAACAGGGCATAAAAAGAGACAGTACACCGAATCACATCTATTGCTTAAGTTCTACTCATTACAGTGTACATACAACAATATTTGGCACATAATAGAACAGAGATACAATATTACACTCGTTTACATAGCCTGATCCAATATATATTAATACGTGGCACAGGGCAGTCGTGGATATGCTTTACTGTCACTTAGATGGAATATCACTTCACTGTGGTTGTCAGTTAGGATTAATTATCGTGTCACTGGTGGATAATAATAAATGGGGGAGTCTCACTTTGGTTCACTGTGATCGGGAGTCTGTGGCGGAGATATTACTATAATAGAGGTAGGGTGCGGATGGCGACATTCGACACTGTCACCAAGTCACGGGGGAACACTTCACTTGCCTTTCGGCTCACTCACGCACCTACCTCTAGTTCCACAGAAAACGCCCCGTTTCCTTCCTATAGAGGGGGACTGAACTGTTTAACGTTTGTACACGAATTTCTATACCACTGTTTAATATATCTTTTATTAGACACTGCCACTGTGCATTGGATCACTGTCACTGTATTCGGGGTCACTGTCACTGTCACTGTTTTACCCTTGTTTCTTGGGTGGTTAAGTCACTGGTACTTACTGTCAGGGAGGCTCCCTTGTTTGGGGCCTCGACCTGAGGGGCGGCTCCTTCCTAGTGCCGCGCTGGTGGGGTGCAGGGAGGCCCTGTGGTCTGGGGGCCTCGACCTGATCGGGGGCCCTCGGGGCTAGGGCCGAACAACCGGAGGATTCGGGCCTGCTTCCTCTGCTTCCGGGGAGTGAGGGAGCCTGAGTCTCCATCGTCGTGGACTGCGGTGGAAGGCCTGGGCGTCCTGGGACTGTGGGTGCTCAGGGGGAGAGGCGCTGTCAGGGCTGGGCTGCGGCAGCGACTCCTGTAGGGCTCCGACAGGGCTAAGGAACGCCCGGGTGTGGGCGGTAAGTCTGCTATCGGGCCTTGCCACCACTCTAACGCCTCCTCTTGGCCAAGAAGCCTGGATGGCGACGAAGGGCTCCCCGAAGGGAAAGAGGCTAAAGGGAGACTCACGCTCTTCGTGGTTCCCTGAGTGTGTTCGTAGGGCTGAGTTGGGGCTCTACTTCCCCTAGTGTGGACTTTGGCTGGAGCCGTGAACTTGCCCGGCGTGCGAGGGACACCTATAGGGTGATCGAGGTCGCCCTTTCGCCGAGGCAAGAGGCCGTCGACGTGGTGTTCCTCCCGCAGTAGGAGACAAGCCGGAGTGAGGGGCTCAAGAGCCACACTCTCTCCAATACGGACAGATCCTACCGTCAGGGAATTCTCCACCCTGGTACGTGCCCCAGCCGGAGCCGAGTGTCTGCCCGTACGGGAAACGACTAACGGAGAAACGGGATCACCCATCTGCTCCGGCGAGAGGCCGGCCCCGAGTCGCCGCTTCCGTAATTGGGTAGCGCTACACGTACGGTAGCAGGGTCTCTCTACCCTGGACCGTATTCTGGCCGTAGCCAAAGTACAACTGGAGAGGGATGCACACAGGCAACTCTCTCTCCTCAGCGTGTTAAGGCCGGAGCCTGGGGTCACCTTCCCCTTTACACACTCTGTCAGGCCGTAGCCTGTGTCTATTTCTCTTTCTCTCTTATGGCCGTAGCCTTGGGCCTCTTCCTGCCCTTGGGCCTCTTCCTGCCCTAGAGGGTGTAACAAGACCGTCAAGACGGTGTTACCTGGGACTGACCTCTTTTCAGTCCCACCCCTGGTCTGACAGTCACTACCCCGCCTGCACAGTAGTTCAGTTTGCCTGAACGCCTGGGGTTGGGGCACTTGCGGGGAATAGGGGCTCAGGGTCGGGATGCCCCGATGACCCTCTTGCCCGAGGTCACTAACCTCACCGGTGTGTCCTCCTGGGGTGGTGGTGGGGTGGCGGCTCGGCGGTGGTGTGGGGGGTGGTGTGGTGGGAGGTCCCGTGGCGGGCACGGCGGGCATTTTACAGTGGATCCCAGGTTACCTAACCTGTGATTTTTTTTTTCCCCCCATATATATCTTCCATACCAAAAATTATTTATTATGACTTGTGCTTCTCTTTCTTCTTAAATATACATTGGCCATTGGTCTACAGCAGGCATTGATAGAAAACTGGTGGAACATATCAGTTTTGGTATGGCAGCCACTAGTTTCAGTTGGTATAAAATTTGTCAATGTTTTTCATTTTAATATTCCTTACAATATTTCGTCACTTGTATTTTCATACATTTTGCACCAAATTGATGGAAAAGGGCTACAGAAATTGTGTACAAGTGATTGTTTGAATAAAGGTGTTGTAAATATTTGTGGTGGTTTCCTAAAGATTGGGGTCTGGCAGATCCCAGGTTACATGTTATTGGAATTGTAGGATTACCTTACAAGGGTTAAATTTTTGAGTTGCTTTTAAGGCAATATGAAAGTCTTGGAGTAAATAAATGTCCCTGCTCTGAATTCTTACAATGCCTACTTCATATATAAACTTAGATTTATTTTGGTAACACATTAACCCGCCCCGTCCCGACCACTTTTTCACCAAATCCCGACCATTTTTGGACCCAATTTTTTTTTGCTAAAACTTTCGCTTTTGGTCAGAAACAATGGCCAATCACCAAGAAACTTCACCGGGGTCCATAAGTGGCCTAAACAGGTATACCTTCGTTACACCTGGTACCGTGTTCTCTGTAGGTGGTCTGAGCCTCTCACGTTTTCTATGGTATTATAAGTCTGGGAAACCAATGAAAGTAAGTAGATATGTATTTATTACAAACATAAATGTAATGCTGGGTAGAATTAGGCTCGACTTCTCGTACCTATTTTACCCAACGTGGAGCGGGGTCCTCTTTCGAGACCGGAGCTAGTGCAATAAAGAGAGGTAGGACATAAAAACCTTCGGCAACACCATACACGTATATTACCACAGTCAGACACAGGACACTTCAGCAGACATTACAACACAATATAGAGCAATACAAAAAACCTTATCTAAAATATTGTGTATCTCGCAGGATACTAGCTTTCTAGATACTAATGACAATACAACAAATCTTAGTACTAGGAGTGCAGTAAATACAGGTGCGCGCGGAGCGCGTGAGGAGGGGGGGGGGTTTGTGATCCACCAGGAGGAGGTAGGGGAGACACGGAGAGTGACTTAAAACGGCGAGGAGATAGTTATGGTAATATTGAAGGATGCCCGATATTAACAAGGGGAGTTTAGGTGTTTTCTGTTGGCGAAGATTCTTTGACAAATAACTCTGATTCTTACTTTGGCTTTAAGAGCGGGAGCGAGGAATGGAGAGAGTTTTTAGGAGTAGCGTGCGGAAGAGGGGAATATCGTTAATACTCGCCTTCCTTGATATTTTGGTGGAAATAGGTTTCTGTAGGCACAAACTTATTCATTACACATCTCCTAGGTATGATATGTAGACTCTCGCTTCACAACGCGTAACAAAGTCGGAATACTCGTAAATACTATTTCACCATATTACTTAGAGACTAGCCAATAGAACTCCAGTAATATTTTAGTCTTTCTTCGGGTTCTAGAGATATGTCTTTAGAAAGATTCGGGGTGACACTCGCACGTATTTTCACTTTAGGTCTCAACCCACATTCTCGTCCTTCAACTGGATATTGTGTTCTGATTTACCCCAATGGAGATTACATAAAGTCACTGCACAATACTTATTCTAAGAGAAAGGGAGTCACACTTAACCTACTTCACGACTGTTACAGGGTCACTCGTATTTTCCTCATGGAGAGAAACAAGGACACGTCATCGGCGATCCGATCGGACTGAGGGCGTCGTCAGGGCGGGGCGAGCCGAGAGGGCACGGGGCGGCTCGCGAGGGCGTCCTCTCGCGTCCGGGGGTTTCCGGACTGGGCTCCGGCGTAAGGCCCGTAGGACTGGGGCCGAAGAGGTCTAGGAACCTCTGGGTCAGGTCCCGGCGTCGCGGGGGCGTGGTGAGGTCTCGCCCGGGTGTCCTAGGGTGGGCCGGAAGAGGCGACGGACTGCGGTCTCCCACGACCAGGGGCGCCGTCAGGGGAGGGCTGCGGCAGCGGCTGTCACGGGGGCCCGACAGGTGTGTCTGCTCGAAGGCCACGCGTAGGGAACAGAGAACGGGGGAAACAGGGAGGTCTTTCCGGGATATTCTGGAGCGAGATCCCTGAAGTTCAGCCTCCGGTTGTGGAGGCGTCCCTCTCCTCACTACACCCTGGGAGCGACCATCGATCGTCTCTACCTGGACACTGGGGGAGCGACCATTGATCGTCTCTACCCGAATATTGTGGGAGCGACCATTGATCGTCTCGACCGGAGTGCTGAGGGAGCGACCGTTGATCGTCTCTACCTGAGCTTTGGAGGAGCGACCATTGATCGTCTCTACCTAGATTTTGGGGGAGCGACCATTGATCGTCTCTACCCGAGCACTGTGGGAGCGACCATTGATCGTCTCAACTGGAGGGCCAAGGGAGCGACCATTGATCGTCTACCTGGGTTTTGGGGGAGCGACCATTGATCGTCTCTACCTGAGCTTTGGGGGAGCGACCATTGATCGTCTCGACTGGAGGGCTAAGGGAGCGACCATTGATCGTCTCTACTTGAGCTTTGGGGGAGCGACCATTGATCGTCTCTACCTGAGCTTTGGGGGAGTTACCATTGATCGTCTCTACCCGAATATTGTGGGAGCGACCGTTGATCGTCTCGACCGGGGTCCTAAGGGAGCGACCATTGATCGTCTCTACCTGGACGTTGTGGGAGCGACCATTGATCGTCTCTACCGGGGTTTTAAGGGAGCGACCATTGATCGTCTCTACCTGGGTGTTGTGGGAGCGACCGTTGATCGTCTCGACCGGGGTCCTAAGGGAGCGACCATTGATCGTCTCTACCTGGACGTTGTGGGAGCGACCATTGATCGTCTCTACCGAATCTTTGTGGGAGCGACCATAGATCGTCTCTACCAATTCACTGTGGGAGCGACCATAGATCGTCTCTACCAATTCACTGTGGGAGCAACCATAGATCGTCTCTACCAGAGGGGCGCTGCCTGGAGTGTTGTTTCTGACTCCACCCCTAGCTAACTCAGTGATTCCGCCACGCGAAGGTAGTGTCTTTCGCCAATGGTGGCGGCGGCGTGGTGGTTGAATGTCACAGGGGCGCACGGCCCGGGCTGACATGCGTCGTTGTTGCCCGGAGTGGTGGTGGCTAGTGGCGGCTACCCCGTGGGGTCCGAGTGGGGGTGTCGGCATTCTCGTGGGCGAACTCCGTTGTTTCTGGTTCGCCCTGTTGTCGGGGATACTATGGTATTCTCCGGGATATTCTGGAGTACCGTATGTGTGTCTGTTAAAGCCACGCATTTCAATAAAAACATGTGATTCAAGAGTAAATTGGATTTTATACAAAAATAGAGGTGAAATAAGCATTGCACCATCGGGGGAACCGAGCGAAATCGGCCAAACATGTTCACGATGAATCGCTAACATTGCTGAATCATGATACATATCATTTTTTCTACTTACATAATACATCTCCAATAACATTATACCATTTTACATTTTATTGAACTGTTTTTACGTATTCGCAGGCCTTTCGATAACATTTAGCGTAATGTTAGCGCTTATTTACGTAGTGAGTGAACTCGCTGTGACTTGTTTCAACTCGTATTGTGTTTTTTCAACTTACATAATACTTTCCTAATAACATTATATACTTTCCACTTTAGAGAACTGTTTTGAGATAGTTTCAGGCCTTACGATAATATTTAGCGTAATAGCGCATAATAACACAGAGGGTGAAGTCGCTATGACTATTATTTCAACTTACAACCTATTTTTGTACTTATATAATACTTCTCCACTGACATTACACATGTTTCCACATGATATAATTGCTATCACATAATTGGAGACCTTACTATTCTACTGAGCGTCATATTATCGCATATTTACTCAGTGAGTGTTATGGCGATATCATTTGTTTCATCTTACACTAGTATTCAACTTATAAATTACTTTCCTACTAACATTACACCCTTTTCCACTTTATATCATTCCTATCACATACAGACCAGAATGTTCTACTGAGCGTAATATTTTCGCAGATTTACACAATGGGTGTACTCGTGACATCAATTGTTACAACTTACACTATTTTTCAACTTATACGTTACTTTCCTGCTAACATTACACCCGTTTCCACTTTATATTCTTGCTATCACATATTTACTGACCAGAGTGTTATACTGAGCGTCATATTTTCGCAGATTTATACAGTGGGTGTAGTTTTGATATCACTTCTTTCAACTTGCACTATTTCTCAACTTATACATTACTTTCCTGCAAACATTACACCCGTTTCAACTTCATATAAGACTTAGCACATACTGACTGGCCTTACCATTATACTGAGCGCCATATCGCCATCCCACACAGTTTCAGTAGTTTAGGAAGTTATGGTACTCTCTGAAACAGGGCTGAAGGCACAACGCAACATTGCACTCTGCACACTCGTACCTTGTGTCTTTTCTCTGAGTGGCTGATCTGACTGTCGAGTGCTTGCATACATGGCAGCGGCGCTGGAGTTTACGACGGTTTGGTTGGGAAGGGATTGTGCTAGGGTAGTGGCGTCCTGCGAGGTGCAGGGGAGTCTGGGCAGCCATGGGGGTGCGTGTGCGGTGTGTGGGCCTGTCCTGGGCGTGCCTAGCGATTATTTCACGTGCCAGCTCCCTCGCAAACCCCTCAAAGGTCTCAGAGATTCCCGTTGTCATGGCGTGGAGGTAGTGTGCGTCGAGGACCGTGATGTCGAGTAAGTGGAAAAAGAGCTTTTTATACCACTTCATCGTGGTCCTGGCACAGTCAACACTGGAAGTCATCGAGTCTGACTGACCCACTTGCCTCATGTTCAGATTATAGTCCAGTACAGACTTGGGTTTCCAGACGTTGCGCCTCCTCTCGCTACGGTGATCAACGGAGTCTGTGCGGTGCATCAGAGGGCTGTGTACAGTCGATAGGAGGCAAACTTCCCTGATGTGGTTCCGCAGGGTGGCAAGGATGTTATTTGCCTGGAAGAAAACCACCTCGTTCTTGTCAAGTTTCCTCCCTATCTTGACCATATGGTGACGGTTTCTCTTGACTGTACCACAGACTCCGGTGTCGTGTTGGTGGAAGAACCTAGCGAGAAGAGGGCTAGTGTACCAGTTGTCCAGGTACAACACATGACCACGATGAAGGTACTCCTCTATCATTGTCTTCACCACGGCCCCTGAGAGTCCTATACTACGATCTTCTGTTATATCTGTCTGTGCGCCCGTGTACAAGACTATGTCTTGCACATAACCAGTCTTACAGTCACACATAACAAAGATCTTGAACCTGAAACGGTGTCTCTTGCTGGGTATGTACTAGCGAAAGGAAATATTGCCTCTCCACAACACAAGACTCTCGTCTATGACGAGGTCTCTGTAAGGATAAAATGAGGAGCGGAACATTTCCCGTAAATGATCAAATACAAGCCAAATTCTCCTCATTTTATCAGTGTTATTAGCATTAGCTGGATCTTCTGCATCAAAAAAGTGGAGGCGGCCGAGAATCTGCTGAAATCTATTACGACTCATCACCTTTCCAAAGAAAGGTGTGATGGTCATTGGGTCAGTGGTCCAGTATGCCGGTATTTGATTTTTTCTGACAACACCCATCAAGAGAACCAGGGCAAAAAATATGAACATCTCAGAAATTGTCACAGGATAGTCATATTGCTGGGAATGCCTGCTCGTTGTTCCCAGACATTCACTTTCACGGCGCTGTGTTCGTGAAAATAGGTTTGTTCCACTATGCGCCCCACAAACGCCTCCTCAAAGAACAGGTGGAAGAAATCCACCCTAGTGGAACCCGCATGCACACCTGGAGCCGTGCAACCAGACCGCCACTTCTCAGTGAAAGGGTGAATGATGGGAGTAAAATTACTCCCATCTTCCCAGTTCCACGAGACACTATCGTCTCCAGCCTCGTCCCCATCGTCGCCTTCGTCAGGGTGGGGAGGTGAGGGTGGTGGGGGAGGTTGGGGAGGTGGAGAGCGGCGCCCTTCATCACTCGCACTTCTCTTCCCTCTCCCTTTTCCTTTACCCTTTCCCTTCCCTTTCCTTCCTTTCCCCACATCCTGGGGCTGTGGGGAGGAAGTTTGGGAATATTGTGGGGCAAAAGACATGCTGGGGAGTGGCTCCATCTCCTCTCCCCTAGGCCTACGTGCACCACGTGCTCGTGCTGCCTCCCTCACACCACTTTCCCTTTCACTACGCACTCCCGCCACACCACTTTCCCTTTCAACCCACACTCCCACCACACCACTTTCCATTTCACCCCGCACTCCCATCACACCACTTTCGCCTTCCCCAGACAAAATACTAGGACCATACATTATTTGCCTTCTCGCCCCACCTTCTGATCCTCGGGGTGAGATTTTTTCCTTCCCCAACCACGAGGCAACATCACGTCCTAAGCCGCCGTCCTCGTCCTCGTCCTCATCAGAATCTCTCTCTAGGGGATGGAGAGAGGTCCGTGCAGGTGGTTTGGGTGCAGGCTGGCCTTCCCTTGCCTTACGATACGTGACATACCGCTTTTTCCGGGGCAAAGGGACCTCCTCATCACTGCTTGTTATTTCCTCCTCAGGCTGCACGTAATCTCGATCCACCACATCATCATCAAGTGGAGAATCACTATCTCCAGTGAAGGCATCCAGGGCGGATTGTATCTCGTCGTCTGAGAGACCTTTACGCGCCATGTCTGACCTGGGTCACTGCTAACAGGTGAGTGACCGAGACAAGGGCGCGCGCGGGTCACGCGGGGTCTGGGACGCTGCCTGCCTGGCGGCAGGTTAGGGAGGCTTCGGTAGGTGGGCGAATCGAAAATCTTGCGCGAATTTTGAAAATTGAGGAAATTATGGACCTTGCAATTGCAGCGGTTAAAGTACATCAATGGGATTGGCAGTGACAAAACATGAGGACGTGGAAGAACGTCGACGGGACGCCGCGGGTTAAAGTGTTGTCAGACAGGATGTAGGCTTCATCCACACTATACACATGGCTACCTTTTGGAAAAGACACTTTTAATCAACTTATCTTCTTTCAAAATAAGTGATAACCAATCCATAGATAGCCCTTTTCCTGAAACTTCTGTTGATATTTACAGTTTTATAATAAAACCTTTACCTGAATGTTTGGGGAATATTTTGCCACTAATAGTACGATTGACCCCCACCTCACCCTAATTGCAGGTGAAGAGAGTTCACAGCATCCATAAAATGTTAGATTTTGTTATTAAAAGCAGCTTTAGTAGCTACAGAATCTATTGTTGTTGTTTTGTTTTTCCATAATTATCACCAGTCTAACTGATGAAAGTAAGGTCTTTATGAGAAGCCAGAGGAAAGTACAATAGTGACGATACCAAACTCTGTTTGCTTTAACTTGGCGTAAAGTTGCCATCTAACCATCTTCAGTGTTGTGCTTAAGAAGAGATTAGCACTAACTTAGACTATGGTGCTAGTCACAAAAAGGTGGTGTGGAAAGGATATGGAGGGCCCAGGCTAGCAGGTTAGTATTGTGGTAGGTGTCATAACTATGCATGATAGTTTCCAAGGAATTTGGATAAGCCATTGTGAAAATTTATGTATTCCTGTCTTTGAGGAAACAACAGTTAGGAAATGAAAAAGGAAACAGTGAGTATCACTAAGCAATATGGCTACTTTATGTTGCCTTTACTATGGTGTACTCAAAACTACAAACGCAGATTTGAATTTAAGTTTATGGCAAGACCGAAATAAGGCAGTCTCAAAAATATTACCTACTTGACGTTTCTTGATATGTAATTGTAACACTAAATCAGTCTTATTTTACTAAAGTTAAGAATAAGGATTTTGTTTTTCTTCAAATGTGTATGTGTAAAGGATCTGAATGGCACTGAGGTAATAATGGAAGAAAAATAACGAAACATTCGCCGCGCGAAGTATTCATAATATCCACGTCCGGCGTCTTGGGGCTACAAAAGGTTAGCACCTGCATGAGCGAGTCACTCTCCTTAGCGTTGTAAAAGTGGTAAGTCATCTACATGTATCACATTGTTATTATCCACTAAGGTGTAGTTTTATCTGATTTTTCGAGCCTTCAAAATGTCTTACTCCGACGTGGAAAAGGCAGTGGTGAACGCGGTGATGAGCAGTTTTCTGCTGGAAACTGGATTCCCAAACCCTTTTGGCAATGGGTAATAGAACTAGACTATTTGTCAGTATTTGTGTGTAATGTTGTTTGTTTTTTTATCCTGGAATTTAATATTCTTGCCAGGAATCCCGATGTAGTGATTGGATCCGCGCCTGAACTTCACCAACAGGATTCGTTGGGTGGACCTGTCCTGCCTAGACTTGGATGGAAATTTGGTGTTATCAATGAAATATTGATTGTTATGTTGGGATGTGTGATGAAGTGTTTTTGGAATGTGCTTTATCTGTTGCCCTTGATGGTGGTTGGTGTGTTGCTGAAAATCCTTTCGTATTTTGCCTTGCAGTGGGCAACAAGCTCACTTTTTTTATGTTGAAGTGTTGCTTCCCCACCGGAATGAAGTGGCTGAATTTGGCATGCTGTGGAATGTTAAGGTAACGTATGTGGGTTGGGTGTTTGTGTGGTATTTTGTACAGTATGGTGTTTGTATTTTGGTGTTGTGGTCCGTATATCGTTGGCAGCGGGATGTTGAACGCCTGACAGTATGTGCTGTACGAGATCAGAATGGGGCAGACAGACAAGCAGTTTTGGGAGGCTGTGGAGCAGATGGCCGGCACGGAAAGGTGCAGGCAGAAAAGCTTACCAAATCAGAATGAGACAGGCAGACAAGCAGATTTGGGAAGCTGTGGAGCGGATGGCCGGCACGGAAACGTGTGTTATTGAGAAATAAACTGAGGGAGGCGCGGCTTTAAGGCAGGTAGAACCGGTAGTGGTAACAGGTAACCCATTCCTGACCGTTACCTATGGCAAAAATGAGCACCTTTTTTATCAGCACTACCCATGAGCGGTTTGATATGATTTATTTGAACTATATTTTGTTTTATTTTATTTTTTTTAATACAAGGAATAACTTTTTATCGTATATCTTGTGTATGATACGTTTTGTTCTTGTACTTTAAGTTCTTGGACAAAGTATTGGGTTGTAAGGGGTTGGAGACTGAGGAAGAGGCCCATCCCTGGCTAAAGAAAACCCTGAGATTGATGATAATTCCTTACGCGAGCCCCCAGGGGTGATGGATTGTGCAGTACTGTGGTAAGGCAATACGATCCAGCCAAAGGCCTACCACTTTTATGTTTAGTTTGGGGAAAATTTTCGGAATTACACCTAACGGCCACTGAAAATAATAGGCTCATTACTGAAATTATGCAGTACTAAACACCTTTTCTGTAACCATCCGTCGCAAATGTTTTGTACGTATAACTGAAGGGAATGTGCTCCTATCTCCGTCTTTTATTGCATCTGCATTAAGATGAACTAACCTAACCTAATTTATCCTAACAAACTAATATACTCTAAGCTGACAACCTAACAAAACCTAATTTAGACACAGATCCGATAGGTGTGCGTGTGTAGAAACGAAATTGCGTACAAACACAAACCAAATAATGAACATAATTCCAGTCTCCTCTAGTTGCGTGTAATTCCAATATAATACCAGGTTGACAGGTGATTGTTATATACTGTAGCGCCCTCAACTTACAAGGTATAATGTTACTACCGATATAGTCCATTAAGCCACCAAAAGTAACAAGAGCATGAAATTACACCCAGGTGACGGGTGTCTCTGAGGTGTTTGTTGTGTTCCGACAGTGTTACGAAGAGTGTGACATGCAGGGTAAATCCTCATGATCTAAAAGATTAGCAGTAATTACAAATACACAGAAACGGGTGTCCCTTAATACCACAAATGATATTGCTTCTGTTAGTAAGTTATACGATAGAATATTACACAAGGCATATTTAATTAACCTCAGGTCGCGTGTAACTCCAAGCCATGTACGTCAGTCCATTAAACCCATTACTGTCCTTTTTACCACACAGAAGGTAGTGTGGGAATGATATCTCAGGTCTGACCCTCACTTCCCCCTCCCCACTCAAAATAACGGGTGTTGTCCAAACTTGCTTATTGACATGCTTCATAAAGACATACCTTGCCTGTTTATTTACCGATAAGACGCAACATAAAACAATAACATCATAGGGCATACGGCAACAAATAATGTCAGTCACCTTGAGAAACGACAATGTCTGGCCTGCCTTTCTTCCTGTGGTAGAAAAGTACAGTATAGAAGAAAGCAGGCACTTCCAGATAGCCCAATCTCATCCTTATTGAAATCTTTGGCTTTTTCGTAGCCACATTCATCTCAATTTCTCTACAAGAGGAAGTGTAGTGACAGGCAGCAGGTGCATTACCCTGCAACTGATCGTAGTGAAGCTCAATCTGCTTGACAAACTCGTTCAGCCACCTTTACACACACAAAACTCTCGGATTGACTGTAGGTATATTACTTGTAAAACTTTACCATAAACTTGTTTGTTCTTTTGACACAATCGAATGTCACTTACGTACAACTGTACCATAAACTTCCTTGTTCTTTTGACAATCGAATGTCACTTACGTACAACTGTACGTACATAAACTTCCTTGTTTTTGACACAACAGTGTCACTGATGTTCAATTTTACCATAAACTTCCTTGTTCTTTTGACACAACAGTGTCACTGATGTACAATTTTACCATAAACTTCCTTGTTTTTGACACAACAGTGTCACTGATGTACAATTTTACCATAAACTTCCTTGTTCTTTTGACACAAGTGAATGTCATTGATGGGCGGATTATGCTCACGTTCGGCGCAGATATAAATCATTGAAATATATTCTCTCAGCACATCCCTCACATTGCTTCTTTCCACACGTTGCAATGCCATCCGAACTGCAACATCAGTCATCTCAGGGTTCCTTCTTACTGTGCCCACTATGCACTCGCTGACACAACTTGCATGAGCACCATCAGCCCCTTATTGTGACTGTCTAAACACCGAAGTATTTCCTTTATAGTGTGCATAATAAGGGTTACTCTCTCTCTCTCTCTCTCTCTCTCTCTCACACACACACACACACACACACACACACACACACACACACACACACACACAGCGCTAAGGGGAAATTACTCATCATGGAGAGAAGTGACAAGTGGAGTTCAACAGGGCTCGGTGTTGGCACCAATTATGTTTTTAGTTTATATAAATGACACAGACAGCAATATTGGAAATGGAAGCACCTAAATATGTTTGCTGATGATGCAAAAATACAAAGGGAAATTACAAACACCGACTCTTGCATACAGCTACAAGAGGAATTAAACAAGCTTCATGAATGGAGCAATAGACTGCAAATGGAATTCAATGTGGACAAATGTCATGCAATAATATTGGGTAACAGTGAAAAAAGACCAGACTGGGACTATAAGTTCTGAAGTTCAACCCTACACACATCAGAAAGGAAAAAGTATTTATGAGCGAGTATCAATAACAAACTATCATCGGCTGACCATATAAATGAAAAAGTTAGGAATATGTACACACTGCTTGCTAATATGACGGTAGCATTCACATATATAAATGAAGACATGCTGACAAAGATAACATCATTCATTAGACTAACTCTGCAGTATGCATCTGTGGTCTGGAACCCGCATCTCAAAAGACATAAGATTGAAAAGGTACAAAGGGCCGCCACAAGATGGGCACCAAGTTTAAGGGACCTAAGCTGTGAAGAAAGACTCGGAAAATTAAACCTACAGGAGAGAAGGAAAAGAGGCGACATGATTATGTTATATAAGTGCATGACAGGAAAAGAGAAAATAGACGTAAATGAGTTTATAACCTATGGGGATGCAAGATTAAGACACTGCAGAAGCTGTATATAAATACTGTAGAGGTGATAAAGACTTAAGGAACCTCGCAGGCCATCTCTTGTCGCGGCAACATCTGCACCACTGTTCCTGGCGGGACCAGTTCTCCGTAGCAGCCGTATCAGCCGAGGGGGCGGGACCTCTCTTCCACCTGGAGTCTGAGGGCCTACATTTGCCCACCAAGAGGTCGAGGCTCCTCCGCCATCCACCAGCAAGTAGACCACGGCCGACGACCCTCCCTGCGCCACTACCTGGATCAGGACCCTCTCTCCTATCGACCGTGACTGGGACTACCCTCCTTGACGTCCATCTGCTGCTGCTGGGGAGCTGGGCGAGCTTCCACCGCCATATTCCACCACGGGCAAGGGGGTTGAGGGCAGCGTCGGGGCGTTTTCCACCTGCAGTTCGTCGTCGACGCACCCTCCGTCGGCGCCGTGATTTCCTGCCCAGCTCTCTCGTCTCGCCCTGCCCTCGTCGACCATCAGGCAGCCAGCCTTACTATCAACTGTCAAGTCGCTCGGGGCTTCTTCCACCTGGAGCTCGTCGTCGGCGCCCCCTTCATCGGCGCCGCGATTTCCACCCAGCTCTCTCCTCCTGCCCTGCCCTTGTCGATCATCGGGCAACCGACCTCACCATCAACCGTCGCATCTTCCCCTCCCTCTGCCGCCTTTCCTTCGTTCGCCAGTCTGCCTGCCGTGCTATGCTCCAAAGGGAGCTTTTTCCTGCATCTTACCCTGACGGGCTTTTTGTTGGCCCGTGCCCCACCACAGTTGTGGGGCAAGTATCTACAGACAAACATAGTCTTAAGGAAATTCAGTTTCCCAAATAAAGCAGTTGATCAGTGGAATGCACTACCGAAGGAAATAGTGTGTGCCAAAATAATTCACAATTTTAGACATATATGATAAAAATGGTTCAAAACACGGGACGGTAAGAGCCTGCCTCATTCCTAATGCTGTAAGGATACAATAAGGTAAGAACAACTAGGTAAGAACACACACTAGTCTCCTATATGTTATGTCGATACTGAGGCCACACACACACACACACACACACACACACACACACACACACACACACACACACACACACACCTCACCTCACCAGCTTCTTATATGTAATGTCAATTCTGAAGCGATAAATATAAACAAACAAGACAGTAAATCGCTAAGAAAGAGGAGCTACGAAGCCCTCCATGCTACTTAGAAGTCGTAAGAGATGGTTTTGTAGACTCTCTCTCTCTCTCTCTCTCTCTCTCTCTCTCTCTCTCTCTCTCTCTCTCTCTATCGTATCATCAATACCTTTATGCTGTATTTTTAGTGAAGCAATCATGAAAAGTTGCCGGATTTTATTTTCAAAAGCATCGTCCAGTGTTTCAGAATGTGAAGACGGAAGTGCCATATACTTTTTGACAGACTGGACATGTCATGGAAAAATCCTTTATTTCTTTAGCAGACTCGGTGTTATAACAACGTACAGAATATGTAAAATATATACACAACTAACCCGTGAAACCTGGGTTGTAATCGGATGTAGTAGGCCTGCGGTGGCAATATGAGTCGCTGCGCCACGCATGCCCATCAGATCAAGAGTACCAATATTTTGGATGGTCTAATAAATCAAGGATTTTTATTGCTTCCATTGTACCGTAGCAGATTAGTTGCTTAGGCATGAAAAAATTATATAGCTGTAGTAATTAACTCTACCTATGCTACACATACCCTCACATATTGCACCCGTACCCCTACTCTACAACATAGTCATTTACCACAGGAATACAGTCTCCTGCCTCACAACATAATGAGTTACCACCGGAATACAATCTCTTGCCTCACAACGTAATCAGTTACCACCGGAATACAGTCTGTTGCTTCTACAGACATTTATATGCTAAATATTGTTTACGGTTTGCTGGAATTTGGGTGACAATACGTTAGGGTTACATTACAGTTTGTATGGGTTATGATGGGTTGAGCATTTTGTTTTTTTTTATGCAAGGAAGAAGGAACCAAAGGCCAGGAGCCTACAAACCGTTCCTTCCAAGAAAAAAAAAAAAAACAATACAAAAGAGAGCCAAATTCAAGATCCGAACATTTCCAGATACCTGAACACACTGCGTTTGAAAGACTGGAGATCGTAGGAAGTAGGAAACACAGACAGAGAGAGAGACAGTTCCAGAGTTGACCTGTTGCATAAATGAAGGACTGGGAGTAACGGTTAACTCTTGCAGTAGAGAGCTGGACAGAAAAGGAATGAGAGTTTGTTGCTAGACGGGTGCTACGCACCCGTCGTAGAGGTAGAGGGATGCAAGCAGACAGTTCAGAGGAGCAGTGACCATTGAAGTAGCGATAGAAAAGAGATAAAGATGCAACAGTGCTGTGAAGAGACAGAGGTTGAAGGGAGCCAAGCAGACAGTTCAGAGGAGCAGTGACCATTGAAGTAGCGATAGAAAAGAGATAAAGATGCAACAGTGCTGTGAAGAGACAGGTTGAAAGGAGCCAGTAAGAGGAGGAGAGTTAATGAGACGAAAAGCCTTTGACTCCACCCTATTGAGAAGAGCTGTATGTGGGGAGCATCCCCACACATAAGAGCTTGTACTTTACGCAGGGGCGAATAAACCCGTGTATAAAGTCAACAACTGTGCAGGGGTAAAGAAGGTACGGAGTCGGCATGTATGTATATACATAATCTCAAAATATGTAACAAAGAATCTATACTGATTTACTGACATCCGTATTTACACACTGCCCCTGTAACATATTTATCATAGTGTGTTCACAGTCAGTCATTTACATTCATAACCATCAAATTGCATCCCTTACCTTCATATACTCCGGTTGCAAAGCATTCATAATAGCGCGGCAAGTATCGGGAATAATCTTCCGAAGTGCCTGTGCAGAGATAGCAGCCGAATATTTGAGATCCTCATATGAACGTCCTGTTGCTAAATGTCTCAGTGTTGCAGTTAGGCGCTCATCTGATGTTATGGCTCTGCTCATGCACGTATCGATTCGCTCTGTCCTTGGAGCAACCAGTGACAGGGGATTCCTGTATGCGTCTTCGTCCATTCTGAGGTAGTTATGTCAGTCTCCTGGCTCAAGTCGGAGCTGTTGTAACAGATTCGTATGCGAAAACTGATCTCGTTTTTGCAGCCAATCCTTCGTCCATTTTGTTCTTTTTAATTTTCTCTTCCTTTTGTACTAAGCCACAGCGCACAGACCCAACAGCATCAACTCCTCTTCGCCGGGTGAAGCTGCCATGTCCTCCTTGTTCATCGTCTCAGCCAAACTGATGCATGACAGACTGAATAATGTGTGAAGTCACTTTGCATAACCCTGGTAGCACAGGTCCCTGTCACGTCAACTTGAGCAATATTTGTGCAAACTGGCATGTAACAAATGAACTGAGAGAGCTCTCTGAGCGTGTATGGGGGCTTTAGGATAGAATTTCTGGCAAACGTACCGACAAGGATGTTTGCTTTTCCACGTGGGTCATTTATAATGTTTGAAGATTTTAGTGTGGGAATGGGTGATGACTTGTTAAAGTCATTACCGGTATTGAAAGAACCGAGAGTTGACCAGAATATTCTACTGTCATTAGGATTATTTAATGGTCTGGATGCTTGGTTGTGAGGGAAGTTTGATTTTGCGAGATTTGAAATGAGTCATTCACAAGTTACTAGTTATGCTTCATGAATTACCATAGATATAGGGCATTTTTTTTACAGTGCAGTACCGAAAGACATATATATATATATATATATATATATATATATATATATATATATATATATATATATATATATATATATATATATATCACACATACTGCCACCTTCTTTGACATCTTTCATGACGGCTGGGTGTCTGGGCCCGGGAGTCCTCCGTTCCTGCTAGAAAGCCTCTCACCTTCCCTACCCCAATACAGGCAAGGACCCTTCTTCAGCTTTGTACAGGCTGATAGTGTTGCAATCCAGTGCCAGAAAGGTGCTTGAGAGGATGAATTAGTGCCGCCGGCTTTCCTAATGGACTGAGCATGACTGCTGCCTGTCTGAGGTTCAGTGTGGATTCTGCCCTGGGAGGGGGGGATCTGATGTTCTCTAGTATGACTAGCACATCCACTATCAGCAGCAGATACTCCTGGCAGTCATTGTGGAACTCCAGGGGTCCTTTGATTCTGCTTCCCATGACAGGATCCTTTACAAGTTGTGTCGTCTTGGCGCCACAAGCTCTGCACTTGCTTGGGTACAGTACAGAGTTTTTGGGAGGAGCGGTCTTTTTCCATCTCTCTTGGGGGTAGCCCACTTACTCCTACCCCATCCGTGTCAAGTGGGGAGTAGGCTACCACAGAGATCTGTTCTCAGTCCCTTTCTTTTTAATGTCTGAATTTCTGACCTCATCCTCTGGAGTACCCACCCTGGTCTAGCCTATGCCGATGATGTTTCCATCCTCTGAAGTGCTGCCTCATTATGGGAGGCCCAACATCACCTCCAGCAATTCGTGGATGCCTTTGCCACCTGGGATGCAGACTCAGGATTTACATTTAATGCACAAATGAGTGCTTTTATGTGCTTCAGCCATTTGAGGTTCCCCTCCATGCCGATGATTTGGCTTGCTGGGGAGCCTCGCACCCTATTGACCCGGAGTAAGTTTCCCAGCCTCCATCTAGATGGACCCCTTCTCACCTGGGCCCCTCATAATGAATATCTTTGGTCAATATGCCTAAGACACCTGGGCATCATGAAGTGTGTTGCAGGAGTTCACTGAGATGCTCACTGAAGTACTCTCCTTTGCTTGTATCTGGCATTCATCCACAGCAGGCTTTCATATGATTCCTCCCTTTATAAACTGGCTGCCCAGACTCACCTCAAGGAGTTGGGTGTTGTCCAGAACACTGCACTTTGCCTTACTCTGGGTGCTTTTAGGTCCACTTCATGCGGAGTCTTGGGTGATATCTCTTTCCATCTATCGCATGGAGTTGGACTGTCAGCTGCTCCGTTGCATTTCTGCTCTTACCTCAAACCACCCAGTCTTCTCCCTCTACCATCTCCCCATGGTCCTTCACCACCCCCCAGACCACGAGTGTGGTTACCCGTTGTTCTCTGAAACATCCACACATGCCACACCCTATCTCTAGACTTCCCCTGGCCCACCCCAGCTGTCCCTCTTCTCCCTGTCCCCCCTTGGATGGATTTGTTTCCCCCCATCTCCTAGTGCTGTTCCTGAAGTCAGCTGATGCAGTCTTGGCACAGCAGCTCTTCCTTAAATTGGACTCCTTTAGAATTTTCACGGATGGGCCCTACTCCCCCCTCCCCCATTTTCCTTTGCCTCGGTCGCCTATTTTGAGGACCGTTCCTCATACCAAACCTGGTCTTTCAAGGAGCAGGATGATGTCCTGACTGCAGAACTCTAGCCATCCCCCAGGCCCTCAAGTTTGTACGGACCTTCCTCCACCCTCAACCAGTGGCTTTACGTACCTAGTCTCCTTTGCCTTTTACCCTCTTCCTCTCAGATCGTCCAGTGACTTATGTAAGGAGTGGCCATGTTATTTTGCCCCTCCTCCCTGTCACTTTTGCCTTCAGTGGATCCCCTTACATGTAGGCATCTGTGGAAATGAAATTGCAGATCCAGCAGCAAGCCGAGCACTGACCTCCAGCAGTTTGGTAACCATGACACCTGATACTGCAACATTCCTTAGCCTCGTATGAGGTGCCTGCATGTCATACTTGAATGAAAAGCTTGCGACTGACCTGGCTTCCTTCCACCTGGGATGTTTTCACACTAACTCCTTTGCACATCCTTGGGCTCGTCATCCATGTGGGGGTGATGTTGCCATCACCAGGTTCCAATTGGGCCACATGGGCTTCTCAGGTCCCATCTACAGTTTGGGTATGATAGAGCACCCTTGGTGCCAATGGTGTTTCTGGGTTGAAGAAACCATAGAACATTAATTCTTGTTGGGGTGCCCAAGGTTTAACTCCCTCCACATATTATTGAGAGACCATCTGGCATCTCTGAGTGTTTTCAACTTCTCTTCACATCCTTTTGGGAGAGGTGATAGGGACCAGTACCATCTGGATATGATTGAGCACCCTTGGTGCCAAATGCGTGTTCCTGGATTGAAGAAAGCATAGAATATTTCATGTTGCGGTGCCCAAGGTTCCACTCCCTCTGTACACTTTTAAGAGACCATCTGGCATCTGGGAGTTTTAAACTTCTCTTCACATCCTTTTGGGAGGAGGTGATGGGGACCCTCTGTTGCGCATCATGTCATGTGGTACATGCCTGACATCTGTAAAGCTAGGCAGCTGTCTCGCATATAACGAGGCCATACTTAGTCTGCAATGGAATGACACTGGGCTGTTATTTTGGCCACGTCCCTCAAACCCACAAGAAGATAAGTGTGTAGGTGGGCGATGATGAAGTATCATAGCTTGTGTGTGTGTGTGTGTGTGTGTGTGTGTGTGTTTAATGAATGTGTGGGTTTGCTTACCTAATATTGCTTACCTAGTATTGGTAAGTGGGGAAACACGAATATTTTCTTGTCAGGTCCCCACCTCTAATATACTGTGCCAGCCTTCCATTACTCATAACCTTTTATGTTTGTTGTACTTAGATTTGAACACGGCTATAGATGGTGCTGATATTACTTCTTCTGGTAACTGGTTCCACTCTTGCAGTGTGCGTATTGAAAACCAATTTCCCTTGAGTGTGGTTCTCCAGTGGTCTGGCACAGCCAGTTTGAAACTGTGCCCCATCAGGCTGATGCCACTAAATTTGAAGAACTTGGTGCAGGGGATGTCTTCGTGGCCGTGGACAATTTTGTACTCCTCGATCATGTCCTCCTTTTTCCTTCTGTCTTCCAGTGTCTGCAGGCCAAGGGCTTTACGCCTCTCCTCGTATGGTAGATCTGCATACTCTGGCACTAACTTGGTTGCTCTGTGCTGGACTTGCTCCAGCAACTTTATGTCTTCTATTAGGTAGGGTGACCAACACTGGGATGCATAATCCAATATCGGCCTCACCAGAGCAGTACACAGGGGCAGCAGGATCTCCCTCTCAATGTACGTGTACGAGAAGTTCATTTTAATTATCCCTAACCCGCTGTTGGCCTCGGCTGCCACCTTTGCCACGTGCATAGAGGACTTCAGGTCCGCTTAAATAAAGACACCCAAGTCCTTCTCCACCTGCGACTTTTCTAGCTCTCGTGCCAAGCCTTTAGTTGGTCCTGGGGTTCCCACGGCCGGAGTGCATAGTTTTACACTTGTCCACATTATTTGTTAGTAGCCACTTCCAGCTCCATTCTGACACCCGGTCCATATTCTTTGCAGTGCCTCATAGTCCTCCCGGGTCTTGATGGTTCTGTATATCTTGGCGTTGTCTGTGAACAGGCTTGCCAGTGACTCCAGGTTGTTCACAAGATCATTTATGTAAATAATGAAACGAATTGGGCTCACCACCGATCCCTGAGGTATGCCACTCTTCACTGGTAGCCATTCCAATAAGGCGCCCCTTATGGCCACCTGATGTGTCCTGTTGGCCAGAAAATTGGTTATCTATCTCTTCGTATCCCCTGTTATATCCACAGCTTGCAGCTTCACCACCAGCCGTCGGTGAGGTACTCCTGAATTGGAGTGTATAAAAGCCCTCACTGCTTAGAGGCAAAGCGGGGATCCTCTCTTTAGCTCAGTGGTAACATGCGCGTGTGTGAAGCATGAGGGCCTGAGTTCAAATCCTGGCCAGACCAGTGATTAATTTGTTAAGTTTCATTCCCACCTTTACATTGGTGGCAGTGGTGGGATTTTTCCTAGGAGTTAGGAATGAGTTGTGCTGTGCTGTTAATCAGCTCTACTCCCAGATTAATCACGAACCCCTAGCCAAAGAGTTTAGTTTCCACGTTTCCATTTCTCAGCATGTTTGTATGCAAATTAGATTTGGAACGGTGCAAATTTTAGTACTAATTGCATGCCAAGAAAATATGCAAGATGGAGCATTTGTGCAAGCTTGAAGCAGAAATCTCCCCTCCCAATGATGACAATGAAATTAACACAACCTTAGAGAGACAGCAAGCAGATGTGTTACCTGATAGGCCTGACCAGCTTAGGAACAATGAGACTGAGGAATTCACAAGGATCATACTGTGACAGCAGGACATACTCCAAAAATTAGTAGATGAAGTGACAGAACTTAGAGCTAGAGATAACCCCACACAACCAACTGATAATGCCCCAAACCCAGTGAATCAGTCCCTTGGTATAAAGTGATCAGGGTTGTTACCAAAACTTACAAAATCCACAAAAACCTCCATCTACCGTGACTTTCACAGAAGCACCTAAGGTAACGCCTAAATCTCCCCAAACAGTTCGTTCAGTCTTAAAGCCATGAGACATTGCCTTGCTAGAATTAGAAGAATTGCATGGATTACGACCAGAGAGCCGACTAACTCGTTTCTTCGAAAATGTTGAATGTTGTGCCACTCTGGATCTTGAGAGAGTTGCTGTAGCTACAGCCAGGGTAGACTTAGATATTGCTGCCTTACTACAGACAAAAATCCAAAGGCAATCTTATAATTCTCACAAAACAGTTTTCTAGTCCACGTGACGAACAACAAGTTGGGAGAGCAATGAATCCAATGTGTATGATATCTCGGAAGACCTGAGAAAATTCGTGAATAGGCTGACCTGTATCATTTCCACCTTTCCATTGGTTGGCAGCGGTGTGGGGTGTGAGGCGAGGCCTTGAGGGCATTGATGTAGTTGTTGACTGCCTTATATCAGCTGCCTGTGTGGTTCGCGGGCTTCCCAAATGGTGGCCTCCAGTGTGCTATGCTACCACGTGTGTTTGAAACTGACCATTAATAACCAGGGGGAGAAAAGAGTGATGTAACGGTGTGTGTAAAAGCCCACGTTACTTGGAAGCAATGTGGGGATCCTCTCTTTGGCGCAGTGGTAACGTGCGTGCATATGAAACGTGAGGGCCCGAGTTCAAATCCTGGCCAAATCAGTGAGTAATTAATTTAATTTGTTAAGTTTCATTCCCACCTTTACACTCCGTTGAATGCCTTTTCACAGTCCAAGTAATTAGCATTCACCCAGACCTGGTTGTCTACTGCATTCACTGTCATCCAAGGATATCAGCATGTTAGTGAGGTAACTTCTCCCGGTCCTAAAACCATGTTGCGCAATACTCAGGATGTAGTTATTTTCCACGTGTTATAAGCTCCTCCCTGACAAAACTTTCCATAACTTTGAAAGTGATACAGGCCGGTAACTTAGCGCATTGCTCTTGCTACCCTTTTTGTGTAATGGCGTGATGTTAGCCCTTCTCCAGTCGTCAGTGTAATGCTAGGTGTTTGGGGTCGGCTTCCCGTCCCTCTAACGCCTAGTGTGTAGCTGGGTTCCCTTTCTAGATCGGAGGTTAGACAAATAGGAGAGAGGCTGGACACAAAAACACCTTACATATGTATTACTAAGTTCGACAGTGGAACAGGTAGATGTCAAGACTACAGATACACTGGACAATTATAATGCATGGGTTAGATATGAGTTATGAGTATTGCGCAGGATACAATTCAAATCAATGTTGGGTCAGGTGAATAGCACTTAGGGCAGAAGTTTATTAACTATTATTGCAGGAAGTCCATGATACATTTATATGGATGGAGCAGGTGGCCCTATTACACTGCTGGTAGTTATTACTTTAACACTGGGGTCTGTGTATGATTTTAGTATGATACGGAGTTATTAGATGGTAGCGTATTCACTATAATAGACCAGTATTTCACTGCTAGGCTGTGTTCACGGCTTCACTTTTAATTCTGTTTACTCCCCCACTTTTATATTGTCACTGGTGTTTCTTACACTGACTTCCTACATATGGTTAATTCACTGTTCTGCCTTCACATCACTGAGTCACGAATGCTGTGTATTCACTGTCACTCCTTTTGGGTCTGGGCGTCGTGGCGGTCAGGTACAAGGGCGGGGGAAGTGTCCCAGTCCCCTTACTGATGGGGCTAGGTTCTGCCAGGGGCCTCTGTGTTCAGGGCCATGGGATCACGCGTAGGGGCGTCCTCTCTCATCTAGGGCTGTGGGTGGCGAAAAGCCCCGCGCTCTCGGGGCTTGGGGCGGGAGTACAGCCCTCAGGGCTGGGGCCAAATAACTGACTGAACTTCTCGCTCAGGTGCCTGACGGAGGACGATGATCTCCGGCGTCGGGGTGTAGGGAGGTCCCGCCCAGGGGTCCTGGGGGCGGTCTGGAGGTCCCGAGGGCTGGGGTCCCCGGTGTTCAGTGGCACCATCAGTAAGGGGCTGTGGCGCCTGCCTATGTCGGGGTCAGTCAGGTGAGGCCTCTCCGGATCTGGCTGCAGGGAGAAGAGGCCAACGGAAGCCACGGGACCTCTCCAGTATTCCTCCAGGCTGGGGACTCCCTCTGAGTTGTAGGTCGGCGAACAGGGTTCAGCACCTGACGGAGGAGCGGCTACAGGCCGTCTCCTGCCGTAGGGCCCGGCTACTGGCCATGGCCTTCTAGGGGCGTGGCTACAGGCCGTCGTTAAGGCCCGACTTCTGGCCGTGGCCTGGGGGAGGGGGCGGCTACAAGCCGACTCGGGTGCACCTTCAGAGCAGCTACAGGCCGTCGCCTGATGAAGGCAGGAGCAGCTACAGGCCATCTCCTGACTTCCCTCAGAGCGGCTACAGGCCATCTCCTTCAGGAGGGTTGAGCGGCTACAGGCCGTCTCGGGGAGGACACCTTCAGAGCAGCTACAGGCCATCTCCTAATTTCCCTCAGAGCGGCTACTGGCCGTTACCTTCAGGAGGGTTGAGTGGCTACAGGCCGTTTCGGCGAGGACACCTTCAGAGAGGCTACAGGCTTTCTCCTGTTTTCCCTCAGAGCGCCTACAGGCTTTCTCCTGTTTTCCCTCAGAGCGCCTACAGGCCGTCTTTTTCAGGAAGGTTGAGCAGCTACAGGCCGACTCGAGAAGGGCACCTTCAGAGCGGCTACAGGCTGTCTCCTGACAAAGGCGGGAGTGGCTACCGGTCATCTCCTGTTTTCCCTCAGAGCAGCTACAGGCCGTCTCCTTCAGGAGGGTTGAGCGGCTATAGGCCATCTCAAGGGTGCTGACTGGAGCTGGAGTAACAACTCCACCCCGATGTTGGCTGGGGATGGCTCGCCCGGAAGGTAGTCTAGTATTCCTGCTATGGTGGCGGCGGGCGAGCTCCGGGTTATAGGGGCGCACGGCCCGAACGGACTAATGTCGTTGTCGCCCTGAGTCCTGTCGTGCTGTGGGCTCCTTCTAGGGGTGTTGGGTCCACCCCTGTGGCACTATACTGTATTTTACCACCGTTTGCTGGGAAAAAGTCACGTCCCTGTGACTGGAGGTGGTAAATTTTGGTGTCGTAGGTGTGGTAGACTGGTTGTAGATGTTGGAAGAGGGCGTGCCAGGCTGTGGTGGCTGAGTTCTCGTCTAGCTGCTTGTCACAGGTGATGAAGAGGGTGGATGAGTCGATGGAGGAGTGGAGGAGTCGTATGAGGTGGTGAGATCCTCAGACTCGTTTCCGTCCAAAGGGCGGCGCCCATATGGCTCGTCGAATCCTCATGGTACTAGGTGTTATCTTCTGGGCAGGGCTGTGTTGCATGCTGGAGAAGGATGGTGAGTGTGGCATTTTATGCCGGGGTAATGTTGCGTGGCGTCTCTGGGGAGTGTAGGTGGCTGGGATTTGGGCCTGGTATATCATGAGTGTGAGATGATTTAGAGCAGGGGTAGGGGTGTGATTTTGCTGCAAGGTGGGTGGGGTGGGAGAGTGGGTGTATTGGGCGGGTGGGCAGGAGAGGCGGCCGGAGCGTGTGATGTTGTTTTAAGGGTGGGTGTGGGCAGTGATGTGAGCATGAGGTGTCTGCGCATGTATGAGGTGCGTGGGGCGAGTGCGGGCGGCTGTGGGGTGGTAGGAGTGTGGGCGGCGCGGGGAGCGGAGTGTAGGGTGAGTGGGTGGGGGGCGTCATGGGAGCATGGGCAGTGCAGGTGGAGTTGGGGGTGGGAGACAAGGCAGGTGGGGCCAAGGGGGCATGTGCGGGCAGTGGGCTGGGAGATGCGGTGGCAGTGGTGGGTGACAGCTGGGGCAGGGGTGTGGTGGGCGGAGGGGGTGCAGGGGTGTGGGTGGGACATGCGGTGCTGGGCGTGGGAGAGGAGGCAGCGGGTGGTGAGGAGGTGGGAGAGTGGTGGGAAGTTGGTGGTGTCGGAGGGTTTTCAGGTGAGGTGGGATGCGGCATGACGGAAGGTGAGGTGGAGGTGGCGGGGGAGGGGGAGGGAGAGAGAGAGATGGCGAGGGGGAGATGTAGCAATCATAGGAGGTAGAGGGAAGTGGCACAGGGGTAGTGGGTGGGATGGGGCATGGGGCCGGGGCGGTGGGGGCAGAAGTGCAAAAAGGGAGCACATGCCGGTTTCAGAGAGTGCAGGGAGTGCCGTGGTACTCGACGGTCACCTGATAGGGGTTAGGGACGTGGATGATGGTGCGGGGCCCCATGAAGCACAGTGCAAGCCTCTGGGGGGTGGGGAGCTGGGCTATCATAACTGTGTCACCCGGCTTATAGGGGTTGGAGGCAGTGACGGGGTGGAGGACCAGGTTATTTTGGAGGTGGGTCAGCCAACGTTTGAGATGGTGTAATGGGTCTGATGTGGGGGTTGAAGCGGGGGGTTGCAAATGCTGCCAAAGGGGCAGGAAGAGGGGTATTTTCCCAAACACTCTTTCATACGGTGAAATTCCGTCCTCTGAGGGGCAGGAGTTGATGTCCCATTGTATGATTTTTACATGGGCAGGCCAGTCATCATCTTTGGTGACTTCTATCTGGGTGTGTGCGATGGCTTTGCTCGCATATGGCATTTCCTTGGGGCCAGTAAGGGGGTGAGTGGGAGATGTTATAGCCGAATATGTGGGCCAGCTCCTCCCAGATCTTACTGGTGAACTCGGGTGTGTTATCGGAGTGGATCGCTTGTGGGATACCGAAATACGGGAATACGTGCCGAATCAGGGCGTCAGCCACTGCAACAGCATGATGTTCCTTCACTGGGCAGGCTATGACGAATTTGGAGTATGTATCGACTAACGTGATCACGTACCTATAGCCCGATTTCGGGGGTAAGGGTCCCACTACATTGATTGCCAATAGCTGCCAAGGTTTGTGGGTGGTAATATGGCCCGATGGACCGGCGGTATGGGTGATGTCTTTCCCGAGGGCGCATGCTCGGCAGGATTGGATAATTTCCTTGGCAAGGGTGGAAGGACTGGGTGCCCAGTAGGTGCCATTAAAGACCTGCAGGAGTTGTTTGTGCCCAGGTGGATGTCGTTGTGCGTGTGCAGGTGTCGGAGGGTGTCGAGGGCGGCGTCGGGGGCTAGGATGACATGCCCAGATGGGGTAAGCAAGTGGTCGCCCTGGCGATACAGTCTCTTGAAAAGGTGCTGGGGGATCCAGTGCGGTTCGATCCTTGCGATGCCACTGCTGGATGAGATCTGGTTCCGGCTGGGCAGCATTTATGAGGAGCCGAGAAAGAGTGTCTGCGTTGGTGTGGAGTTTGCCAGGCCGGTATGAGATTTCATAACTGAACTCCTCCAGGGTCTCACGCCATCGGATGAGCTGGGCATTGTGGGTGTGAGATTGCCGCAGCCACTGGAGGGACTGGTGATCAGTGATTATGGTAATTTGGGTCCCTGATAGATACGCCCGGAAGTGCTCAAGTGCCCAGATGATGCTCAGGCACCCTCTTGGTGGCGGCATAATTCTTTTCCACCTGATTGAGGGTACGACCGGCACAGGCGATGATATGCTCGTGGCCCTCTTGGACTTGCACTAGCACAGCGCCGATCGCCATTAGGGAAACGTCTGTATAGAGCCAGAATGGGAGGGCATAATTGGGGAAGGCCATGATGGGGGCAGAAACGAGTTTACCCTTAAGTTGTTGGAAGGTGGCTCATCTCGTCCATCCAGATGAATGGTTCTCCCTTACGGGTCAGGTTGTGGAGGGGTTTGGCAATTTGGGCGAACTCCTTCACAAAACAGCGGTAATAGGACGTCAGGCTGAGGAAGGCTTGAATCCCATAAAAGTCTGTGGTGGGGGTATGACCGTGATGGTGTGGAGTTTGTCTGGGTCAGGAGATATGCCAGCCTGGGGGATGACGTGCCCCAGAATGAGGTGGTTCTGGTGGCCAGGACACACTTGGTTGGCCGGAGTTTGAGGCCTGCCTGTCGGATCCTGGTGAAAACCTGGCAGAGGCGCTGCAGGTGGTCGGCCCAGGTCTGGCTGAAGACTCTGATGTCATCCAAGTACGTGAGACAGATCTCCCACATGAGGCCACTGAGGACAGATTCCATTAATCTGGAGAAGGTGGCAGGGGCGTTACAAAGGCCAAAGGGCAAAACATTAAATCCGTAATGTTTCCCATTCCTGGTTGAGAAGGCGGTTTTTTGTCTGTCCTCCGATCGGACCAGGACCTGCCAATATCCTGATTGGAGGTCAAAGATAGAGAACCAGGAGGTGTCGTATAGGGAATCCAGGGAGTCATCTATGTGCGGGAGTGGAGTGGCATCCTTGGTGGTTGTCATTAAGCTGGTGGTAATTGACGCAGAACTACATCGTACCATCCTTTTTCTTCACGAGGACGATGGGGGAGGACCTGGGGCTGGTGGAGGAGGAGACAACTCTGGCTTCGATCATCTCCTGTATCTGGCGGTCTTCCTCTTCCTGCTGTTTGGGATTCTTCTGCCAGGATGGCTGCCAGATTGGTGGGCCTGTCATATGGATCTTATGAACCAGGTGGGTGGTGTGTCCAATGTTGGTGGATCCCACCGCGAACAGATCCTGGAAGTCCAGGAGGAGGCTTCGGAGGGTATCTGACTGGTGTGTGGAGAGATGGTCGGGGATGGGGGACAGAAGGCCGGGGGAGTGGGAGGGGGAGGGGGCGCAGGGCTCGGCTTCCTCCATCTCTCTGATTATGAGCCCTTTAGGGAGGGTGAGGGGCGAGGGGGCGAGGTTGGCAATCCAGACTGCCGTGTAATGAGGCGGAAGGAAGGTTGGGAGCAGAAGGCAGGCCGAGAGGGTTCCAGGTGGCAGGAGTGGGGAGAATAAGACAGAGGTGCCTGAGGGCCGGTTGAGGGGCAACCAGGCTTCATGGTGGGGGGGAATGGTGACGGCAGAGGAAATGGTGGCGGGGAAAGGGGGAGAAGGGGGGGACATCAGGGGGGGAGGAAAGAGGGGGGCAGGGGGAGGGATATTGGGGGAGGAGGACAGAGGCGGGAGGGACATCAGGGGGGGGAGGAAAGAGGGGGAGAGTCTTCCGGCAGGGGCCGTGGTGTGCAGGTGCAGACGACACGAGGGGGTGGGGGTCAGGCGATTTTTGAAACTGGAGCTGTCTGTTGCGGCAATCAATGGTGGCTCCTAACTTCTGCAATAGGTCCAACCCCAATTATCCATCGTAATTGTGACAGGAAGAGTCGAATACTATGAACTTATGCTGGGTCGACACTGGCTGAAGGCTGTCGACGCGCAGGGCCCGTGTTTCCCCACCGATTGTCAGGGGGCCATCCCCCGCATCCACAAGGTGAGTAGCCGTTGGGAATCAACGGGCCAAAGGTCGATTTGTGAAGGGAGAAGTAGTGGCTATACAGGCAGGATCTGGCCGCTCCCGTATCATCCAGAAGTCTGGCTTTGACCCCGTTCAGCTTCATTTTGTGGTAAACTGGGGGGCGGTATCTGGGGGAAGTGGTCCCCGCCACCGTGGGAAGGTGCGGGGGCGGTCCTAAAAATCCAACTGTCTGGGGTTTCCTTCTTCCTTCCCCGGCTCCTGTTCCCCAGGTTCGGTCTCCTCCATGGGTGCGGGTTCATCCTCTGTTGCCCCATTCTCTAGAGAGGAAACTTTACGTTGGCCTGGGGTGGTGGTTTTATGTCATGCAGCTTTCAGTTGATCTCTGATATCTTGTAGTGGGCACCTGGAGCTGCATACGGAGAACTCCCAGGGATTCACTAGGATGAGGTTGGGGTTTTCCCTGTGGCTGGGACGCTGGTGGGTGGGGTGTGCTCTCGCCAGGCTGGGTGCTGGGGTGGGGCTGGTGCGGGGCATAGGCGGATGTGGCTTGACTGGGGGAGCCGGGATATTCGTGAGAAACATTTTTACCACGTTGATTTGCTGGGGTGCCGGGTGGGAGGTCAAGAGGCGATGTATCAGTTGGACAACCTTATCCATGTCTCCAGTCAGGTCATGGATCCTAAAGTGCGTCTTGACCATGCTGGGGACCACTCTCAGAAGGGTATTAAAGGTGTGTTGCTCCCGGGTTTCATCATCTGCCTCTGGCTAGGCAGCAGTGACCAGGCATCTGGCCTGGATTAAAGTATCATCCAAGTTTCCATCGAAAGTCAAACTATCCAGGTGGGATAGTGCCACCACTTTACCTAGTGATGAGGTGATGGCTTGAATCACGAGTTTCGTGAAATTCTCCCAGGTGAGCCCCGGGACGATCTTGGGTGCTATATTAGCTGCCACTTTGCCCAGTAGCGGGAGTGTGACTGCAATTTTCTGCTTGTCATCCTCGAAACCGATATCTAGCAAAGGTTTAATAATTGCCAGGTATGTGTGCACATCATACTGTTCGGGGTCGAACTTAGGTAATTGCACATGTGGTTTGGTTGCCATTTTGCCAGTATTTCCTGATTACCTTTCTCGTATACCCGGGTCAAGAACCACTGCTGTCCACCAGCGTAATGCTAGGTGTTTGGGGTCGGCTTCCCGTCCCTCTAACGCCTAGTGTGTAGCTGGGTTCCATTTCTAGACCGGAGCTTAGACAAACAGGAGAGAGGCAGGACACAAAAACTCAAAG
Organism: Coenobita brevimanus; assembly: GCF_032717465.1. Taxonomy (NCBI): domain Eukaryota; kingdom Metazoa; phylum Arthropoda; class Malacostraca; order Decapoda; family Coenobitidae; genus Coenobita; species Coenobita brevimanus. The sequence continues at coordinate 18,875,145 of NC_137012.1, read as the reverse complement.
CAACACCTTACATATGTATTACTAAATTCGACAGTGGAACAGGTAGATGTCAGACTACAGATACACTGGACAATATTATTATAATACATGGTTTAGATATGGGTTATGGGTATCACGCAGGATACTATTCAAATCAAGGTTGGGTCAGGTGCATAGCACTTAGGGCAGAAGTTTATTAACTATTATCGCAGGAAGTCCATGGTACATTTATATGGATGGAGCGGTTGGCCCTATTACACTGCTGGTAGTTATTATTTTAACACTGGGGTCTGTGTATGATTTTAGTATGATACGGAGTTATTAGATGGTAGCGTATTCACTATAATAGACCAGTATTTCACTGCTAGGCTGTGTTCACGGCTTCACTTTTAATTCTGTTTACTCCCCCACTTTTATATTGTCACTGGTGTTTCTTACACTGACTTCCTACATATGGTTAATTCACTGTTCTGCCTTCACATCACTGAGTCACGAATGCTGTGTATTCACTGTCACTCCTTTTGGGTCTGGGCGTCGTGGCGGTCAGGTACAAGGGCAGGGGAAGTGTCCCAGTCCCCTTACTGATGGGGCTAGGTTCTGCCAGGGGCCTCTGTGTTCAGGGCCATGGGATCACGCGTAGGGGCGTCCTCTCTCATCTAGGGCTGTGGGTGGCGAAAATCCCCGCGCTCTCGGGGCTTGGAGCGGGAGTACAGCCCTCAGGGCTGGGGCCAAATAACTGACTGAACTTCTCGCTCAGGTGCCTGACGGAGGACGATGATCTCCGGCGTCGGGGTGTAGGGAGGTCCCGCCCAGGGGTCCTGGGGGCGGTCTGGAGGTCCCGAGGGCTGGGGTCCCCGGTGTTCAGTGGCACCATCAGTAAGGGGCTGTGGCGCCTGCCTATGTCGGGGTCAGTCAGGTGAGGCCTCTCCGGATCTGGCTGCAGGGAGAAGAGGCCAACGGAAGCGACGGGACCTCTCCAGTATTCCTCCAGGCTGGGGACTCCCTCTGAGTTGTAGGTCGGCGAACAGGGTTCAGCACCGGACGGAGGAGCGGCTACAGGCCGTCTCCTGCCGTAGGGCCCGGCTACTGGCCATGGCCTTCTAGGGGCGTGGCTACAGGCCGTCGTTAAGGCCCGACTTCTGGCCGTGGCCTGGGGGAGGGGGCGGCTACAAGCCGACTCGGGTGCACCTTCAGAGCAGCTACAGGCCGTCGCCTGATGAAGGCAGGAGCAGCTACAGGCCATCTCCTGACTTCCCTCAGAGCGGCTACAGGCCATCTCCTTCAGGAGGGTTGAGCGGCTACAGGCCGTCTCGGGGAGGACACCTTCAGAGCAGCTACAGGCCATCTCCTAATTTCCCTCAGAGCGGCTACTGGCCGTTACCTTCAGGAGGGTTGAGTGGCTACAGGCCGTTTCGGCGAGGACACCTTCAGAGAGGCTACAGGCTTTCTCCTGTTTTCCCTCAGAGCGCCTACAGGCCGTCTTTTTCAGGAAGGTTGAGCAGCTACAGGCCGACTCGAGAAGGGCACCTTCAGAGCGGCTACAGGCTGTCTCCTGACAAAGGCGGGAGTGGCTACCGGTCATCTCCTGTTTTCCCTCAGAGCAGCTACAGGCCGTCTCCTTCAGGAGGGTTGAGCAGCTATAGGCCATCTCAAGGGTGCTGACTGGAGCTGGAGTAACAACTCCACCCCGATGTTGGCTGGGGATGGCTCGCCCGGAAGGTAGTCTAGTATTCCTGCTATGGTGGCGGCGGGCGAGCTCCGGGTTATAGGGGCGCACGGCCCGAACGGACTAATGTCGTTGTCGCCCTGAGTCCTGTCGTGCTGTGGGCTCCTTCTAGGGGTGTTGGGTCCACCCCTGTGGCACTATACTGTATTTTACCACCGTTTGCTGGGAAAAAGTCACGTCCCTGTGACTGGAGGTGGTAAATTTTGGTGTCGTAGGTGTGGTAGACTGGTTGTAGATGTTGGAAGAGGGCGTGCCAGGCTGTGGTGGCTGAGTTCTCGTCTAGCTGCTTGTCACAGGTGATGAAGAGGGTGGATGAGTCGATGGAGGAGTGGAGGAGTCGTATGAGGTGGTGAGATCCTCAGACTCGTTTCCGTCCAAAGGGCGGCGCCCATATGGCTCGTCGAATCCTCATGGTACTAGGTGTTATCTTCTGGGCAGGGCTGTGTTGCATGCTGGAGAAGGATGGTGAGTGTGGCATTTTATGCCGGGGTAATGTTGCGTGGCATCTCTGGGGAGTGTAGGTGGCTGGGATTTGGGCCTGGTATATCATGAGTGTGAGATGATTTAGAGCAGGGGTAGGGGTGTGATTTTGCTGCAAGGTGGGTGGGGTGGGAGAGTGGGTGTATTGGGCGGGTGGGCAGGAGAGGCGGCCGGAGCGTGTGATGTTGTTTTAAGGGTGGGTGTGGGCAGTGATGTGAGCATGAGGTGTCTGCGCATGTATGAGGTGCGTGGGGCGAGTGCGGGCGGCTGTGGGGTGGTAGGAGTGTGGGCGGCGCGGGGAGCGGAGTGTAGGGTGAGTGGGTGGGGGGCGTCATGGGAGCATGGGCAGTGCAGGTGGAGTTGGGGGTGGGAGACAAGGCAGGTGGGGCCAAGGGGGCATGTGCGGGCAGTGGGCTGGGAGATGCGGTGGCAGTGGTGGGTGACAGCTGGGGCAGGGGTGTGGTGGGCGGAGGGGGTGCGGGGGTGTGGGTGGGACATGCGGTGCTGGGCGTGGGAGAGGAGGCAGCGGGTGGTGAGGAGGTGGGAGAGTGGTGGGAAGTTGGTGGTGTCGGAGGGTTTTCAGGTGAGGTGGGATGCGGCATGACGGAAGGTGAGGTGGAGGTGGCGGGGGAGGGGGAGGGAGAGAGAGAGATGGCGAGGGGAGATGTAGCAATCATAGGAGGTAGAGGGAAGTGGCACAGGGGTAGTGGGTGGGATGGGGCATGGGGCCGGGGCGGTGGGGGCAGAAGTGCAAAAAGGGAGCACATGCCGGTTTCAGAGAGTGCAGGGAGTGCCGTGGTACTCGACGGTCACCTGATAGGGGTTAGGGACGTGGATGATGGTGCGGGGCCCCATGAAGCACAGTGCAAGCCTCTGGGGGTGGGGAGCTGGGCTATCATAACTGTGTCACCCGGCTTATAGGGGTTGGAGGCAGTGACGGGGTGGAGGACCAGGTTATTTTGGAGGTGGGTCAGCCAACGTTTGAGATGGTGTAATGGGTCTGATGTGGGGGTTGAAGCGGGGGGTTGCAAATGCTGCCAAAGGGGCAGGAAGAGGGGTATTTTCCCAAACACTCTTTCATACGGTGAAATTCCGTCCTCTGAGGGGCAGGAGTTGATGTCCCATTGTATGATTTTTACATGGGCAGGCCAGTCATCATCTTTGGTGACTTCTATCTGGGTGTGTGCGATGGCTTTGCTCGCATATGGCATTTCCTTGGGGCCAGTAAGGGGGTGAGTGGGAGATGTTATAGCCGAATATGTGGGCCAGCTTCTCCCAGATCTTACTGGTGAACTCGGGTGTGTTATCGGAGTGGATCGCTTGTGGGATACCGAAATACGGGAATACGTGCCGAATCAGGGCGTCAGCCACTGCAACAGCATGATGTTCCTTCACTGGGCAGGCTATGACGAATTTGGAGTATGTATCGACTAACGTGATCACGTACCTATAGCCCGATTTCGGGGGTAAGGGTCCCACTACATTGATTGCCAATAGCTGCCAAGGTTTGTGGGTGGTAATATGGCCCGATGGACCGGCGGTATGGGTGATGTCTTTCCCGAGGGCGCATGCTCGGCAGGATTGGATAATTTCCTTGGCAAGGGTGGAAGGACTGGGTGCCCAGTAGGTGCCATTAAAGACCTGCAGGAGTTTTTTTGTGCCCAGGTGGATGTCGTTGTGCGTGTGCAGGTGTCGGAGGGTGTCGAGGGCGGCGTCGGGGGCTAGGATGACATGCCCAGATGGGGTAAGCAAGTGGTCGCCCTGGCGATACAGTCTCTTGAAAAGGTGCTGGGGGATCCAGGGGGGGTCGCTCCTTGCGATGCCACTGCTGGATGAGATCTGGTTCCGGCTGGGCAGCATTTATGAGGAGCCGAGAAAGAGTGTCTGCGTTGGTGTGGAGTTTGCCAGGCCGGTATGAGATTTCATAACTGAACTCCTCCAGGGTCTCACGCCATCGGATGAGCTGGGCATTGTGGGTGTGAGATTGTCGCAGCCACTGGAGGGACTGGTGATCAGTGATTATGGTAATTTGGGTCCCTGATAGATACACCCGGAAGTGCTCAAGTGCCCAGATGATGCTCAGGCACCCTCTTGGTGGCGGCATAGTTTTTTTTCCACCTGATTGAGGGTACGACCGGCACAGGCGATGATATGCTCGTGGCCCTCTTGGACTTGCACTAGCACAGCGCCGATCGCCATTAGGGAAACGTCTGTATAGAGCCAGAATGGGAGGGCATAATTGGGGAAGGCCATGATGGGGGCAAAAACGAGTTTACCCTTAAGTTGTTGGAAGGTGGCTCATCTCGTCCATCCAGATGAATGGTTCTCCCTTACGGGTCAGGTTGTGGAGGGGTTTGGCAATTTGGGCGAACTCCTTCACAAAACAGCGGTAATAGGACGTCAGGCTGAGGAAGGCTTGAATCCCATAAAAGTCTGTGGTGGGGGTATGACCGTGATGGTGTGGAGTTTGTCTGGGTCAGGAGATATGCCAGCCTGGGGGATGACGTGCCCCAGAATGAGGTGGTTCTGGTGGCCAGGACACACTTGGTTGGCCGGAGTTTGAGGCCTGCCTGTCGGATCCTGGTGAAAACCTGGCAGAGGCGCTGCAGGTGGTAGGCCCAGGTCTGGCTGAAGACTCTGATGTCATCCAAGTACGTGAGACAGATCTCCCACATGAGGCCACTGAGGACAGATTCCATTAATCTGGAGAAGGTGGCAGGGGCGTTACAAAGGCCAAAGGGCAAAACATTAAATCCGTAATGTTTCCCATTCCTGGTTGAGAAGGCGGTTTTTTGTCTGTCCTCCGATCGGACCAGGACCTGCCAATATCCTGATTGGAGGTCAAAGATAGAGAACCAGGAGGTGTCGTATAGGGAATCCAGGGAGTCATCTATGTGTGGGAGTGGAGTGGCATCCTTGGTGGTTGTCATTAAGCTGGTGGTAATTGATGCAGAACTACATCGTACCATCCTTTTTCTTCACGAGGACGATGGGGGAGGACCTGGGGCTGGTGGAGGAGGAGACAACTCTGGCTTCGATCATCTCCTGTATCTGGCGGTCTTCCTCTTCCTGCTGTTTGGGATTCTTCTGCCAGGATGGCTGCCAGATTGGTGGGCCTGTCATATGGATCTTATGAACCAGGTGGGTGGTGTGTCCAATGTTGGTGGATCCCACCGCGAACAGATCCTGGAAGTCCAGGAGGAGGCTTCGGAGGGTATCTGACTGGTGTGTGGAGAGATGGTCGGGGATGGGGGACAGAAGGCCGGGGAGTGGGCGGGGGCGGGGGCGCAGGGCTCGGCTTCCTCCATCTCTCTGATTATGAGCCCTTTAGGGAGGGTGAGGGGCGAGGGGGCGAGGTTGGCAATCCAGACTGCCGTGTAATGAGGCGGAAGGAAGGTTGGGAGCAGAAGGCAGGCCGAGAGGGTTCCAGGTGGCAGGAGTGGGGAGAATAAGACAGAGGTGCCTGAGGGCCGGTTGAGGGGCAACCAGGCTTCATGGTGGGGGGGAATGGTGATGGCAGAGGAAATGGTGGCGGGGAAAGGGGGAGAAGGGGGGGGACATCAGGGGGGGAGGAAAGAGGGGGGCAGGGGGAGGGATATTGGGGGAGGAGGAAAGAGGGGGAGGGACATCAGGGGGGGAGGAAAGAGGGGGGGAGAGTCTTCCGGCAGGGGCCGTGGTGTGCAGGTGCAGACGACACGAGGGGGTGGGGGGTCAGGCGATTTTTGAAACTGGAGCTGTCTGTTGCGGCAATCAATGGTGGCTCCTAACTTCTGCAATAGGTCCAACCCCAATTATCCATCGTAATTGTGACAGGAAGAGTCGAATACTATGAACTTATGCTGGGTCGACACTGGCTGAAGGCTGTCGACGCGCAGGGCCCGTGTTTCCCCACCGATTGTCAGGGGGCCATCCCCCGCATCCACAAGGTGAGTAGCCGTTGGGAATCAACGGGCCAAAGGTCGATTTGTGAAGGGAGAAGTAGTGGCTATACAGGCAGGATCTGGCCGCTCCCGTATCATCCAGAAGTCTGGCTTTGACCCCGTTCAGCTTCATTTTGTGGTAAACTGGGGGGCGGTATCTGGGGGAAGTGGTCCCCGCCACCGTGGGAAGGTGCGGGGGCGGTCCTAAAAATCCAACTGTCTGGGGTTTCCTTCTTCCTTCCCCGGCTCCTGTTCCCCAGGTTCGGTCTCCTCCATGGGTGCGGGTTCATCCTCTGTTGCCCCATTCTCTAGAGAGGAAACTTTACGTTGGCCTGGGGTGGTGGTTTTATGTCATGCAGCTTTCAGTTGATCTCTGATATCTTGTAGTGGGCTCCTGGAGCTGGATACGGAGAACTCCCAGGGATTCACTAGGATGAGGTTGGGGTTTTCCCTGTGGCTGGGACGCTGGTGGGTGGGGTGTGCTCTCGCCAGGCTGGGTGCTGGGGTGGGGCTGGTGCGGGGCATAGGCGGATGTGGCTTGACTGGGGGAGCCGGGATATTCGTGAGAAACATTTTTACCACGTTGATTTGCTGGGGTGCCGGGTGGGAGGTCAAGAGGCGATGTATCAGTTGGACAACCTTATCCATGTCTCCAGTCAGGTCATGGATCCTAAAGTGCGTCTTGACCATGCTGGGGACCACTCTCAGAAGGGTATTAAAGGTGTGTTGCTCCCGGGTTTCATCATCTGCCTCTGGCTAGGCAGCAGTGACCAGGCATCTGGCCTGGATTAAAGTATCATCCAAGTTTCCATCGAAAGTCAAACTATCCAGGTGGGATAGTGCCACCACTTTACCTAGTGATGAGGTGATGGCTTGAATCACGAGTTTCGTGAAATTCTCCCAGGTGAGCCCCGGGACGATCTTGGGTGCTATATTAGCTGCCACTTTGCCCAGTAGCGGGAGTGTGACTGCAATTTTCTGCTTGTCATCCTCGAAACCGATATCTAGCAAAGGTTTAATAATTGCCAGGTATGTGTGCACATCATACTGTTCGGGGTCGAACTTAGGTAATTGCACATGTGGTTTGGTTGCCATTTTGCCAGTATTTCCTGATTACCTTTCTCGTATACCCGGGTCAAGAACCACTGCTGTCCACCAGCGTAATGCTAGGTGTTTGGGGTCGGCTTCCCGTCCCTCTAACGCCTAGTGTGTAGCTGGGTTCCATTTCTAGACCGGAGCTTAGACAAACAGGAGAGAGGCAGGACACAAAAACTCAAAGCAACACCTTACATATGTATTACTAAATTCGACAGTGGAACAGGTAGATGTCAGACTACAGATACACTGGACAATATTATTATAATACATGGTTTAGATATGGGTTATGGGTATCACGCAGGATACTATTCAAATCAAGGTTGGGTCAGGTGCATAGCACTTAGGGCAGAAGTTTATTAACTATTATCGCAGGAAGTCCATGGTACATTTATATGGATGGAGCGGTTGGCCCTATTACACTGCTGGTAGTTATTATTTTAACACTGGGGTCTGTGTATGATTTTAGTATGATACGGAGTTATTAGATGGTAGCGTATTCACTATAATAGACCAGTATTTCACTGCTAGGCTGTGTTCACGGCTTCACTTTTAATTCTGTTTACTCCCCCACTTTTATATTGTCACTGGTGTTTCTTACACTGACTTCCTACATATGGTTAATTCACTGTTCTGCCTTCACATCACTGAGTCACGAATGCTGTGTATTCACTGTCACTCCTTTTGGGTCTGGGCGTCGTGGCGGTCAGGTACAAGGGCGGGGGAAGTGTCCCAGTCCCCTTACTGATGGGGCTAGGTTCTGCCAGGGGCCTCTGTGTTCAGGGCCATGGGATCACGCGTAGGGGCGTCCTCTCTCATCTAGGGCTGTGGGTGGCGAAAATCCCCGCGCTCTCGGGGCTTGGAGCGGGAGTACAGCCCTCAGGGCTGGGGCCAAATAACTGACTGAACTTCTCGCTCAGGTGCCTGACGGAGGACGATGATCTCCGGCGTCGGGGTGTAGGGAGGTCCCGCCCAGGGGTCCTGGGGGCGGTCTGGAGGTCCCGAGGGCTGGGGTCCCCGGTGTTCAGTGGCACCATCAGTAAGGGGCTGTGGCGCCTGCCTATGTCGGGGTCAGTCAGGTGAGGCCTCTCCGGATCTGGCTGAAGGGAGAAGAGGCCAACGGAAGCGACGGGACCTCTCCAGTATTCCTCCAGGCTGGGGACTCCCTCTGAGTTGTAGGTCGGCGAACAGGGTTCAGCACCTGACGGAGGAGCGGCTACAGGCCGTCTCCTGCCGTAGGGCCCGGCTACTGGCCATGGCCTTCTAGGGGCGTGGCTACAGGCCGTCGTTAAGGCCCGACTTCTGGCCGTGGCCTGGGGGAGGGGCGGCTACAAGCCGACTCGGGTGCACCTTCAGAGCAGCTACAGGCCGTCGCCTGATGAAGGCAGGAGCAGCTACAGGCCATCTCCTGACTTCCCTCAGAGCGGCTACAGGCCATCTCCTTCAGGAGGGTTGAGCGGCTACAGGCCGTCTCGGGGAGGACACCTTCAGAGCAGCTACAGGCCATCTCCTAATTTCCCTCAGAGCGGCTACTGGCCGTTACCTTCAGGAGGGTTGAGTGGCTACAGGCCGTTTCGGCGAGGACACCTTCAGAGAGGCTACAGGCTTTCTCCTGTTTTCCCTCAGAGCGCCTACAGGCCGTCTTTTTCAGGAAGGTTGAGCAGCTACAGGCCGACTCGAGAAGGGCACCTTCAGAGCGGCTACAGGCTGTCTCCTGACAAAGGCGGGAGTGGCTACCGGTCATCTCCTGTTTTCCCTCAGAGCAGCTACAGGCCGTCTCCTTCAGGAGGGTTGAGCGGCTATAGGCCATCTCAAGGGTGCTGACTGGAGCTGGAGTAACAACTCCACCCCGATGTTGGCTGGGGATGGCTCGCCCGGAAGGTAGTCTAGTATTCCTGCTATGGTGGCGGCGGGCGAGCTCCGGGTTATAGGGGCGCACGGCCCGAACGGACTAATGTCGTTGTCGCCCTGAGTCCTGTCGTGCTGTGGGCTCCTTCTAGGGGTGTTGGGTCCACCCCTGTGGCACTATACTGTATTTTACCACCGTTTGCTGGGAAAAAGTCACGTCCCTGTGACTGGAGGTGGTAAATTTTGGTGTCGTAGGTGTGGTAGACTGGTTGTAGATGTTGGAAGAGGACGTGCCAGGCTGTGGTGGCTGAGTTCTCGTCTAGCTGCTTGTCACAGGTGATGAAGAGGGTGGATGAGTCGATGGAGGAGTGGAGGAGTCGTATGAGGTGGTGAGATCCTCAGACTCGTTTCTTCTAAAGGGCGGCGCCCATATGGCTCGTCGAATCCTCATGGTACTAGGTGTTATCTTCTGGGCAGGGCTGTGTTGCATGCTGGAGAAGGATGGTGAGTGTGGCATTTTATGCCGGGGTAATGTTGCGTGGCGTCTCTGGGGAGTGTAGGTGGCTGGGATTTGGGCCTGGTATATCATGAGTGTGAGATGATTTAGAGCAGGGGTAGGGGTGTGATTTTGCTGCAAGGTGGGTGGGGTGGGAGAGTGGGTGTATTGGGCGGGTGGGCAGGAGAGGCGGCCGGAGCGTGTGATGTTGTTTTAAGGGTGGGTGTGGGCAGTGATGTGAGCATGAGGTGTCTGCGCATGTATGAGGTGCGTGGGGCGAGTGCGGGCGGCTGTGGGGTGGTAGGAGTGTGGGCGGCGCGGGGAGCGGAGTGTAGGGTGAGTGGGTGGGGGTGTCATGGGAGCATGGGCAGTGCAGGTGGAGTTGGGGGTGGGAGACAAGGCAGGTGGGGCCAAGGGGGCATGTGCGGGCAGTGGGCTGGGAGATGCGGTGGCAGTGGTGGGTGACAGCTGGGGCAGGGGTGTGGTGGGCGGAGGGGGTGCAGGGGTGTGGGTGGGACATGCGGTGCTGGGCGTGGGAGAGGAGGCAGCGGGTGGTGAGGAGGTGGGAGAGTGGTGGGAAGTTGGTGGTGTCGGAGGGTTTTCAGGTGAGGTGGGATGCGGCATGACGGAAGGTGAGGTGGAGGTGGCGGGGGAGGGGGAGGGAGAGAGAGAGATGGCGAGGGGGAGATGTAGCAATCATAGGAGGTAGAGGGAAGTGGCACAGGGGTAGTGGGTGGGATGGGGCATGGGGCCGGGGCGGTGGGGGCAGAAGTGCAAAAAGGGAGCACATGCCGGTTTCAGAGAGTGCAGGGAGTGCCGTGGTACTCGACGGTCACCTGATAGGGGTTAGGGACGTGGATGATGGTGCGGGGCCCCATGAAGCACAGTGCAAGCCTCTGGGGGGTGGGGAGCTGGGCTATCATAACTGTGTCACCCGGCTTATAGGGGTTGGAGGCAGTGACGGGGTGGAGGACCAGGTTATTTTGGAGGTGGGTCAGCCAACGTTTGAGATGGTGTAATGGGTCTGATGTGGGGGTTGAAGCGGGGGGTTGCAAATGCTGCCAAAGGGGCAGGAAGAGGGGTATTTTCCCAAACACTCTTTCATACGGTGAAATTCCGTCCTCTGAGGGGCAGGAGTTGATGTCCCATTGTATGATTTTTACATGGGCAGGCCAGTCATCATCTTTGGTGACTTCTATCTGGGTGTGTGCGATGGCTTTGCTCGCATATGGCATTTCCTTGGGGCCAGTAAGGGGGTGAGTGGGAGATGTTATAGCCGAATATGTGGGCCAGCTCCTCCCAGATCTTACTGGTGAACTCGGGTGTGTTATCGGAGTGGATCGCTTGTGGGATACCGAAATACGGGAATACGTGCCGAATCAGGGCGTCAGCCACTGCAACAGCATGATGTTCCTTCACTGGGCAGGCTATGACGAATTTGGAGTATGTATCGACTAACGTGATCACGTACCTATAGCCCGATTTCGGGGGTAAGGGTCCCACTACATTGATTGCCAATAGCTGCCAAGGTTTGTGGGTGGTAATATGGCCCGATGGACCGGCGGTATGGGTGATGTCTTTCCCGAGGGCGCATGCTCGGCAGGATTGGATAATTTCCTTGGCAAGGGTGGAAGGACTGGGTGCCCAGTAGGTGCCATTAAAGACCTGCAGGAGTCTTTTTGTGCCCAGGTGGATGTCGTTGTGCGTGTGCAGGTGTCGGAGGGTGTCGAGGGCGGCGTCGGGGGCTAGGATGACATGCCCAGATGGGGTAAGCAAGTGGTCGCCCTGGCGATACAGTCTCTTGAAAAGGTGCTGGGGGATCCAGGGGGGGTCGCTCCTTGCGATGCCACTGCTGGATGAGATCTGGTTCCGGCTGGGCAGCATTTATGAGGAGCCGAGAAAGAGTGTCTGCGTTGGTGTGGAGTTTGCCAGGCCGGTATGAGATTTCATAACTGAACTCCTCCAGGGTCTCACGCCATCGGATGAGCTGGGCATTGTGGGTGTGAGATTGCCGCAGCCACTGGAGGGACTGGTGATCAGTGATTATGGTAATTTGGGTCCCTGATAGATATGCCCGGAAGTGCTCAAGTGCCCAGATGATGCTCAGGCACCCTCTTGGTGGCGGCATAGTTTTTTTTCCACCTGATTGAGGGTACGACCGGGATGATATGCTCGTGGCCCTCTTGGACTTGCACTAGCACAGCGCCGATCGCCATTAGGGAAACGTCTGTATAGAGCCAGAATGGGAGGGCATAATTGGGGAAGGCCATGATGGGGGCAGAAACGAGTTTACCCTTAAGTTGTTGGAAGGTGGCTCATCTCGTCCATCCAGATGAATGGTTCTCCCTTACGGGTCAGGTTGTGGAGGGGTTTGGCAATTTGGGCGAACTCCTTCACAAAACAGCGGTAATAGGACGTCAGGCTGAGGAAGGCTTGAATCCCATAAAAGTCTGTGGTGGGGGTATGACCGTGATGGTGTGGAGTTTGTCTGGGTCAGGAGATATGCCAGCCTGGGGGATGACGTGCCCCAGAATGAGGTGGTTCTGGTGGCCAGGACACACTTGGTTGGCCGGAGTTTGAGGCCTGCCTGTCGGATCCTGGTGAAAACCTGGCAGAGGCGCTGCAGGTGGTCGGCCCAGGTCTGGCTGAAGACTCTGATGTCATCCAAGTACGTGAGACAGATCTCCCACATGAGGCCACTGAGGACAGATTCCATTAATCTGGAGAAGGTGGCAGGGGCGTTACAAAGGCCAAAGGGCAAAACATTAAATCCGTAATGTTTCCCATTCCTGGTTGAGAAGGCGGTTTTTTGTCTGTCCTCCGATCGGACCAGGACCTGCCAATATCCTGATTGGAGGTCGAAGATAGAGAACCAGGAGGTGTCGTATAGGGAATCCAGGGAGTCATCTATGTGCGGGAGTGGAGTGGCATCCTTGGTGGTTGTCATTAAGCTGGTGGTAATTGACGCAGAACTACATCGTACCATCCTTCTTTCTTCACGAGGACTATGGGGGAGGACCTGGGGCTGGTGGAGGAGGAGACAACTCTGGCTTCGATCATCTCCTGTATCTGGCGGTCTTCCTCTTCCTGCTGTTTGGGGTTCTTCTGCCAGGATGGCTGCCAGATTGGTGGGCCTGTCATATGGATCTTATGAACCAGGTGGGTGGTGTGTCCAATGTTGGTGGATCCCACCGTGAACAGATCCTGGAAGTCCAGGAGGAGGCTTCGGAGGGTATCTGACTGGTGTGTGGAGAGATGGTCGGGGATGGGGGACAGAAGGCCGGGGGAGTGGGAGGGGGAGGGGGCGCAGGGCTTGGCTTCCTCCATCTCTCTGATTATGAGCCCTTTAGGGAGGGTGAGGGGCGAGGGGGCGAGGTTGGCAATCCAGACTGCCGTGTAATGAGGCGGAAGGAAGGTTGGGAGCAGAAGGCAGGCCGAGAGGGTTCCAGGTGGCAGGAGTGGGGAGAATAAGACAGAGGTGCCTGAGGGCCGGTTGAGGGGCAACCAGGCTTCATGGTGGGGGGGAATGGTGACGGCAGAGGAAATGGTGGCGGTGAAAGGGGGAGAAGGGGGGGACATCAGGGGGGGAGGAAAGAGGGGGGGGCAGGGGGAGGGATATTGGGGGAGGAGGAAAGAGGGGGGAGGGACATCAGGGGGGGGAGGAAAGAGGGGGGAAGAGTCTTCCGGCAGGGGCCGTGGTGTGCAGGTGCAGACGACACGAGGGGGTGGGGGGCAGGCGATTTTTGAAACTGGAGCTGTCTGTTGCGGCAATCAATGGTGGCTCCTAACTTCTGCAATAGGTCCAACCCCAGGTATCCATCGTAATTGTGACAGGAAGAGTCGAATACTATGAACTTATGCTGGGTCGACACTGGCTGAAGGCTGTCGACGCGCAGGGCCCGTGTTTCCCCACCGATTGTCAGGGGGCCATCCCCGCATCCACAAGGTGAGTAGCCGTTGGGAATCAACGGGCCAAAGGTCGATTTGTGAAGGGAGAAGTAGTGGCTATACAGGCAGGATCTGGCCACTCCCGTATCATCCAGAAGTCTGACTTTGACCCCGTTCAGCTTCATTTTGTGGTAAACTGGGGGGCGGTATCTGGGGGAAGTGGTCCCCGCCACCGTGGGAAGGTGCGGGGGCGGTCCTAAAAATCCAACTGTCTGGGGTTTCCTTCTTCCTTCCCCGGCTCCTGTTCCCCAGGTTCGGTCTCCTCCATGGGTGCGGGTTCATCCTCTGTTGCCCCATTCTCTAGAGAGGAAACTTTACGTTGGCCTGGGGTGGTGGTTTTATGTCATGCAGCTTTCAGTTGATCTCTGATATCTTGTAGTGGGCACCTGGAGCTGCATACGGAGAACTCCCAGGGATTCACTAGGATGAGGTTGGGGTTTTCCCTGTGGCTGGGACGCTGGTGGGTGGGGTGTGCTCTCGCCAGGCTGGGTGCTGGGGTGGGGCTGGTGCGGGGCATAGGCGGATGTGGCTTGACTGGGGGAGCCGGGATATTCGTGAGAAACATTTTTACCACGTTGATTTGCTGGGGTGCCGGGTGGGAGGTCAAGAGGCGATGTATCAGTTGGACAACCTTATCCATGTCTCCAGTCAGGTCATGGATCCTAAAGTGCGTCTTGACCATGCTGGGGACCACTCTCAGAAGGGTATTAAAGGTGTGTTGCTCCCGGGTTTCATCATCTGCCTCTGGCTAGGCAGCAGTGACCAGGCGTCTGGCCTGGATTAAAGTATCATCCAAGTTTCCATCGAAAGTCAAACTATCCAGGTGGGATAGTGCCACCACTTTACCTAGTGATGAGGTGATGGCTTGAATCACGAGTTTCGTGAAATTCTCCCAGGTGAGCCCCGGGACGATCTTGGGTGCTATATTAGCTGCCACTTTGCCCAGTAGCGGGAGTGTGACTGCAATTTTCTGCTTGTCATCCTCGAAACCGATATCTAGCAAAGGTTTAATAATTGCCAGGTATGTGTGCACATCATACTGTTCGGGGTCGAACTTAGGTAATTGCACATGTGGTTTGGTTGCCATTTTGCCAGTATTTCCTGATTACCTTTCTCGTATACCCGGGTCAAGAACCACTGCTGTCCACCAGCGTAATGCTAGGTGTTTGGGGTCGGCTTCCCGTCCCTCTAACGCCTAGTGTGTAGCTGGGTTCCATTTCTAGACCGGAGCTTAGACAAACAGGAGAGAGGCAGGACACAAAAACTCAAAGCAACACCTTACATATGTATTACTAAATTCGACAGTGGAACAGGTAGATGTCAGACTACGGATACACTGGACAATATTATTATAATACATGGTTTAGATATGGGTTATGGGTATCACGCAGGATACTATTCAAATCAAGGTTGGGTCAGGTGCATAGCACTTAGGGCAGAAGTTTATTAACTATTATCGCAGGAAGTCCATGGTACATTTATATGGATGGAGCGGTTGGCCCTATTACACTGCTGGTAGTTATTATTTTAACACTGGGGTCTGTGTATGATTTTAGTGTGATACGGAGTTGTTAGATGGTAGTGTATTCACTGTAATAGACCCGTATTTCACTGCTAGGCTGTGTTCACGGCTTCACTTGTTAATTCTATTTACTCCCCCACTTTTAAATTGTCTCTGGCGTTTCTTACACTTCCTTCCTTCATATGGTTAATTCACTGTTCTGTCTTCACGTCACTGAGTCACGAACACTATGTATTCACTGTCACTCCTTTTGGGTCTGGGCGTCGTGGCAGTCAGGTACAAGGGCGGGAGAAGCGGCCCAGTCCCCTTATTGATGGGGCTGGGTTCCGGTGGGGGCCTGTGTTCAGGGGCCACGGGATCACATGTAGGGGCGTCCTCTCTCGTCCGGGGCTGCGGGTAGTGAAAGGCCCCGCTCTCTCGTCCGGGGCTGCGGGTAGTGAAAGGCCCCGCTCTCTCGTCCGGGGCTGCGGGTAGTGAAAGGCCCCGCTCTCTCGGGGCTTTGGGCAGGAGTACGGCCCTCTGGGCTGGGGCCGAATAACTGCCTGAACTTTTTGCTCAGGTGCCTGACGGAGGACGATGATCTCCGGCGTCGGGGTGTAGGGAGGTCCCGCCCGGGGGTCCTGGGGGCAGTCTGGAGGTCCCAAGGGCTGCAGTCCCCGATATTCGGTGGCACAGTCAGGAAGGGGCTGCGGCACCTGCCTACGTTGGGGTCAGTCAGGTGAGTCCTCTTCAGATCCGGCTGCAGGGAGAAGAGGCCAGTGAAAGTCACAGGGCCTCTCCAGTATTCCTCCAGGGTGGGGACTCCCTCTGAGTCGTAGGTCACTGAACAGGGGTCAGCAACTGATGGAGGAGCGGCTACAGGCCGTCTCCTGCTGTAGGGTCCAACTACTGGCCGTGGCCTTTTAGGGGCGTGACTACAGGCCGTCGCTAAGGCCCGGCTACTGGCCGTGGCCTGGGGGAGGGGCGGCTACAAGCCAACTCGGGGGCACCTTCAGAGCAGCTACAGGCTGTCTCCTGATGAAGGTGGGAGTGGCTACAGGCCGTCTCCTGATGAAGGTGGGAGCGGCTACAGGCCGTCTCCTGATGAAGGTGGGAGCGGCTACAGGCCGTCTCCTGATTTCCCTCAGAGTGGCTACAATCCATCTCCTTCAGGAAGGTTGAGTGGCTATAGGCCGTCTCAGGCAGGGCACCTTCAGAGCGGCTGCAGGCCATCTCCTGACGAAGGCGGGAGTGGCTACAGGTCGCCTCCTGTTTTCCCTCAGTGTGGCTACTGGCCATCTCCTTCAGGAGGGTTGAGCAGCTACAGGCTGTCTCAGGGAGGACACCTTCAGAGCAGCTACAGGCCGTCTCCTGACAAAGGCAGGAGCATCTACTGGCCATCTCCTGTTTTCCCTCAGAGCGCCTACAGGCCATCTCTTTCAGGAGGGTTGAGTGGTTACAGGCCATCTCGAGAAGGGCACCTTCAGAGCGGCTACAGGCTGTCTCCTGATGAAAGCGGGACTTATGTCGTTGTAACCCTGAGTCCCGTGCGCTGTCGGTACTCCTCAGTGAGCCCTTCTGGGGGTGTTGGGTCGCCCCCTGTGGCACTATACTGCATTTTAGTCAGGTACCTTGCCTGTGGTCATGGATGAATGACATATGTCTGTTAGTGGTTCACATAGCAGTCCAGCACACATCTTCAAGGTGTGTGGAGGAATGCCGTCCGGTTCTGGTGCTTTATTGGCATTCAGGGTTTCCAGCTTCTTTTTAACCCTTGCAGCACTAATGTGGATATTATTCATTTCTTGTCCCTGGTAAACAGTGTCTGGTTCTGGTACTGGCATGGACGTGGAAGGTCTTCCACGATAAACACACAATTAAAATGCTTCATTCATTGTTTGGGCTGCCTTCTCATCACTCTGCGTCAGTCTTCCATCCTCCTTCCGCAGGCTCGCTCTCCTTCACACTGGTCCTAGATCTCACGTAAGTCAAAAAATGCTTGGGGTTTGCCTTCGTGTCATTTGCAACATTCTTTTCAAAGTTGTATTTTGCATTCCGCACTTCTCTCGTTGCATTATTCCTCGCCATAATGTAAAATTGTCTTCTCATGGCGGTTGTTTTTGCCCTGTACCGTTGCCAGGCTGCTTCCTTTTTGTCCATTGCAGTCATTACTCTGTTGGTTATCCATATAGGCATATAGGCCTCCTGGATCTTTATTTAGGTATATAAGTGGGCACGCATTCTTCAACTTCTCTGTTGTGTCCCTCCTTAAAGATGTCCCGTTTGTCCTGTGTTGTTCTACCACAGAGCAGTTCACTCCACTTTACTTTCACAAAGAGAAGTTTCATTTCTTCAGTATCTACTTTATGGTAGTTTAACTTGCGTATTTGGGCTTGCTGATATTCTGGTGTGTCTGCAATGAAGGTAAATATTAGTCCTGCATGCTTGCTGAGCCCCAAAAGGGCAACATATTCTAGATCCTCCACTTCACACTCATATTTTGTGAACACAATGTCCAGCCAGGAGGGATTTTCCGAATCCCTCATATGAGTCCACTCATCATGTTGCGTCCAGAACACATCTCTTACTGCTTCCAGAAGATTATGGGCCTGCCCAAAGCCCTGGGTGCCCTCCTGCACTCTGTTTTCTTCCCATACTCTATTTCCAAAGTTAAAATCCCCACACACCAAAATTTGTTTATTCCTGCTACACTCCTCACTCGCTCTTATGATATCACATATTTTATCATTATTCAGTGTTGTTGACGTGGGTGTCCTATACACTACTCCAAGGACGATGTCTTTACCTCCTCTGCACTTCACTTCACACTACACTGTCTTCTGTGCTTCATTTTGCACAAGAAATTTGACTGAGTCGCCGTCTGTTACTAAAGTTCCTGTGCTGTCAGAATTGTTACATACTCCTCCACCTGTCCAAGTTCGTATAAATACATTTAAAGGTCTTAGGCTAGTGCTTCCTGGGTGGGAATCTTCTGTACATGCAGTGTTAGTTTCTGTGGGCCCTGTAGGACCTGGGACAAAATGGTCTGCGTTCCACTTGTCAGTCCTCACCCACAGGTACTCTGGTTACTGTACCTTTTCCCACAGTCCACTATCCACCTGTGTGTCTTGGAATCCCCTTCCTTCTCATTATTTTCCTTCGCCTGTGCCTGCAGCTCCTTCCTGGTACTCCTTTCCTTTTTGCTCTTATGTTTGAAGACCCTAATTCCATGCTTGTCCCTTTCCTCCAGGTTAGCACTAGCTCGCAGTACCCTGGTAGCCATGTCCTCCGTGTGCAGTCGTACCTTCAGTAGTCTATGTCTCTGTTCCATGCCCTCTCGCATGTTAGTACGTCCAGGGTACAGCCTAGCTGTCTCCACAATAATGAAATCAGTGGCCTCTATCTTCAGTTTTGTTGTGAAGAGATCTGCCACTGCTGCATCATAGTTCCTGCCCACCTGTAGGTCATCAGTGTCTGGCTCCACAACACCAGTCACTATTACATTCTCGGCCCAATAAACTCTGTGTTCCTTTTATCTTCAAGTGCTGCACTCACCTCTCTATTCGTATCATCCCTTAAATTGGCTTCACTGTCCTCTATCATGGTGGCTGCTTTTTTCACATCAAGTCCCACCACCGTGCCTTGTTTAACAGCTTTTTCCTCTTGTTTAGCCTCTTTTTCCTCCACTTCATTTATTCTATCTGTGTTGCTGTTGACCTGGTCCCTTAGAGGAGCCAGGGTATTAATACGCTGATTGGCAACAAAATGACAGCTCCCGGGGGCCACACTTGTTGAGTGCCTCAGAACCCAAAATTTACGCCAATCACAGCAAACGCCATCACCATTCTTACCAGAGCTTGTTACCTTCTCATTGTAGTGGCCACAAATATCTGTTGGCTTTGTTGTTTTTGCTTTGTTTACCCCCAGCCCTTCGTTTACCCCTCCTCCACTGCCGCTTCCAGTAGCAGCAACCAAGATCTTTAGATCTTGGCAGCAACATTGCTCGCCATATTGGTTTCTCTCACACTCGGTCTCACGTCCAGGCACGACAAAGGCTATGGCAAACAAATGAACTGGGCACAGCATCTGTTATTTCCCCACTACCATATACTGTACTCAGGCAAGCTTAAGTGCAATTTGGTGGTCTGCTGATGATCTCAGTACGATTTGGGCGATTTTCAGCCGAAAATACAGGAGCCTGCTGCCGTGTATGTCCTTACGGGATGACGCCACCTTGCTTGGACGATGATGGCTCATAGCTTTGTAATTCACCGGGTCGGTGAGGATCACTTGATGGTCGTGATCGTCAGCTTTACCCTCCCGGAAGGGAACTGAGAGCTCATATAGTCCGATCTAGGGGCAAGGCTGTGACCTTCACACACGCACACACCCGTCCCCTTGCTCAAGGGGGACAGCAACCACCCACTTCCTCAGTGAAACTTTTCACAACCTGAGTGAGGCGTGAACTCCTGTCTACCAGATGGCGAGAACGTTACCACTGAGCCAGCGAGCGGTGTGTATGTGTGTTTTTACCTAATTGTATCTTTACAGGAATGAGTCAAGCTCGTACTGTCCCGTGTCTTAAACCATATTTATCGTACATATCTTTAAATTTGTGAATTGTTTTGGCACACACTATTTCATTCGGTAGTGCATTCCACTGATCAATTGCTCTGTTTGGGAAACTGAATTTCCTTACGTCTTTATCACCTCTCTTCTTATGCAGTTTTTTGCAGTGTCCTCTTGCTGATGCTTCCCCATAGGTTAAGTAATCATTTATGTCTATTTTCACCTTCCCTGATATGCATTTATATAGCATTATCATGTCACCTCTTTTCCTTCTCTCCTGTAGTGTTGGTAGATTCAGTTTATTTAGTCTTTCTTTGTAGCTTAGATCCCTTAGCTTGATATCCATCTTGTAGCGGCCCTTTGAACTTTTTCAATCTTGTCTATGTGTTTTTTGAGATGAGGACTCCAGACTACTGATGCATACTCCAGGGTTGGTCTGATGAATGATGTTATTATCCTTTTTAGCATGTTTTCATTTATGTATGTGAATGCTATTCTCATATTTGCAAGCAGTGTATACATGTTCCGTACCTTCTCACTGATGTGGTCAGCTGGAGATAGTCTGTTACTGATAATCACACCTAGGTCCTTCTTTCTGATGTGTGTAAGGTTTTATTTCCTAAAGTATAATCCCAATCAGGTCTTTTTTCCACTTTTACCAAACTTGATTACATGACACTTGTCCACATTGAATTCCATTTGCCATGTATTACTCCATTCATGAAGTTTATTTTATTCTTCTTGTAGCTCCCTACAAGAGTCTGTGTTAGTAATTCTCCTTTGTATTTTTGCATCATCTGCAAACATATTTAGATAGCTTTCATTTCCAGTGTTACTGTTTATATCATTTATATACACTAAAAACATGATTGGTGCCAGCACTGAGCCCTGTGGTACTCCAATAGTCACTTCTTTCCATGATGAGTAATTTCCCCTTAGTACTGTTCTCATTTCTCTTTTTATGAGAAAATCTTGAATCCAACAAAACAGTTTGCCTCGAATTCCTTCTTGATGGTACAGTTTCCATAAAAGTCAGGTGTGGTACTGTGTCAAATGCTTTCCTGAAATCTAAATACTGTCCACCCATCCTTCTCTTTCCTGTATTGTGTCTGTTACTCTGTCATAGTAGCTCAACAGATTAGTAACACATGATTTTCCTTTTCTGAAACCAAACTGTCTTTCTGTTATCATACTGTGTTCTTCTAGATGATTTACCCAAGCTCTTCTTATAAGCTTTTCTAATACCTTTCTTACAACATTGGTCTGTGATACTGATAGGTAGTTGAGTGGATTTTGTCTATTCTCTTTCTTGAATAAGGGGACAATATTTGCTTTCTTCCAAATATCAGGTAGTTTACCTTGACTCAAGGATTTCTTGAAAATTAATAATAATGGTTTGCTGAACTCCTTTGCACATTCTCGTAGCACCCAACATGAAATTTCATCAGGACCATTTGCTTTTCCTCTGTCTAATTTACTTAACTGCTCCTGTATTACTTTTTCTGATATTTGTATATCTGGTAGTATGTGTGGGCATGCATGTTCCACATAGTCCCTCTCAAAATTTTTTCTTTTGTAAAAACTGATTGGAAATTCTTATTTAATGCTTCAAAAGTATCCTTCTCATGTGTATAGGTGATTCCCTCGTCAGTAATGGATTGTATTTTATCTTTTACTTTGGTTTTGCTTCTGATGTAGCTGTAAAATAGCCTCGGTTGATCACTACTTTTATTTATGATATCCTCCTCAAACTGTTTTTGAGCTTCCCTCTTTATTCTTGTATAATCGTTTCTTGCCTGTTTGTAATTATTATATGACCTTTCACTATTGTGTCTTCTGTATCTGTTCCACAACAAATCTCTTCTTTCTTTTGATTTTTTAAATTCTGTATTGAACCATTTCTTTATTTTCTTTTCTTCTTCTTTGTGCTGTGGGATGTACTTCTGGACTCCTGTTTCATATAATTCACAGAATTTTTTATATACAGCATTTAAATCTTGTCCTCTAAGCTCATTTTCCCAATCAATTTCTTAGAAATACTTCCTGAGGTCATGATAATTTCCCTTTTTATAGTTTAGGCTCTTTTTTGTAACTTTCATTGCTGTTAACTATGTCATATGCTATCCTGAAGTTGCAATTTAGTACTGCATGGTCGCTTTTGCCGAGTGGAGGGTGATATATTAAACTGTCAATATCATTTTCTTGCCTAGTAAATATGAGATCCAGCATTGAGGGTACATCGAGTCCTCTTTTTCTGGTGGTTTCCCTCACATGTTGCGTTAGGAAAAACTATATGCTATCCTGAAGTCGCAATTTAGTACTGCATGGTCGCTTTTGCCGAGTGGAGGGTGATATATTAAACTGTCAATATAATTTTCTTGCCTAGTAAATATGAGATCCAGCATTGAGGGTACATCGAGTCCTCTTTTTCTGGTGGTTTCCCTCACATGTTGCGTTAGGAAAAACTCTTGCACGAGATCCAGGAGATTTTGGTCCCAACAGCTTTCTTGGCTTATTATATCTAGAGTATTCCAATTTATATTTGTATTAAAATCTCCAGTTAGTATAATTCTTTCCGATTTCTCTTCCATTTTATGTAGTAATGCTCTTAAACTCTGAATTGCACTCTCTGCCAGGTCCTCATATTCGTCTCTTTCCCATGTGTTTGATCTGGGTGGCATGTACAAATTGGCTACAATTACTTTCCCTTCAGATGTATTGATCTCTAATGCAATCAGTTCTACTTGTGAGGGTATATCTAGTTCTATTTCTTTGACTTTTAGATTTTTCTTGGTTAACATTATAATTCCTCCTCCTTTTTTTAAGTTCCTATCTCTTCTCCATATATTATATTCCTCTAAGTTTAGTATGTCATTTGATATCCTTGGTGTTAATTTTGTTTCAGTTAGGCATATTATATGTGGTTCATTTTCTCTGACATAATCATTCATCTCTAATAATTTAGTTACCATTCCATTCACATTTGAGTACATCAACTTAATCATCTTGTTTATATACTTGTCATGACATGGTTCTACTACCTTCCTCCTTTTTATTCCCTCCTGTTTATGTACCACTTTCGTACCTGCAATCCTATTACTTTGTAAAAAAAATGTATTCTTCTCCTCTTCTGATCTTCCCTCATTTTTTGTTTTTGCTTCCTCTATCTTCTCTTTCAGTAATTCCAGTTCCTCTTGTGTTAGGCATCTTTTTATCCATACATTTTTTAACTCCTCTTTTTCCATAAGATTCTTTGCATTTTTTAGTATCTCTTCCACGGTGTTTACACTCTGGAAGGTTACCTTTAGGGGTCTTGACTTGCTTTTCTCGTATTTCCCAAACCTTTTGTGTTCCTCTATGTCTTTACTACAGATTTCCTGTGATACTTCTTTCAATAAGCTCATTGCATTTGCCAGCTCCTTTTTGTCTCTTGAGATCTTGTTTTTTACTTCTTCCTCTTCTATACCAGTGATTACTATAGATTTGTTGATATCTACTGAATCTCTGACTAACTTTGGATTGATTTGGATTATTCTTTTCACTTCCTTTTTAATGCTTTTTTCTTCCACCCTTGTGTCTAAGTCTTTCTTTACTTTCACCATTTCAGCATACGTGGTTTCCACATCATTTTTGTAGCTTTGCACGTCTTCATTCACCTGTGTTATTTTCACCTCAATATCACTGCTTTGGTCTATCAGACTGCTTACTTGCCTAATTGTCTCTGTATCATTTTTGAACTCTTCCATAATACTCTTGTGGTTGGCTATTGTACTTGTCATTTCACTCATTTTCCTCCTTAGTGTACTCACTTCCACTGTTAGTTCATCTATGTTTGTGTCTTTCTTGTTGACCTCCCTTCCTAGTTTTTCTATTTCTTCCATTTGCAAGTGCATCTGCTTCTTTATTTCTTCAGTCTCATTCTGAAAAGCCTTCTCCAGTCTGTGTACACGCTCTACCAGTTTATTGTGAGTCTCCATTTCAACCAATTCTTGGTAGAAATCATCATCTTGTTTTCTACCTTTATCCCTTTTCTTTTCCAAATTTTCTTGACTAAAGTATGTGGCCATTTTGCAATACTAAAAGCACAGAGTGCTTACATTCCCTGGGGCAGTTGTAGTCTAAACAAACAATCAGCTGATTGAGCGCATTCTTACGCTACTTGGTTCTCTTTTCTGTTTGAACAAGTGTTGCTTAAGCTTCTTATTTTTTTTTTTTAATAATAGAAAACCATTTAGTCTAACCTGGTACAGAGCTTGACTCATATAAAGATACTAATTTAGGTAATGCCACTGGCCGTGCTGGCTCGGTATGGAGCGTTGTCGGCCCGCGTCCACTCTCCTTGATGCCTTGGTGTGTATTTACCTATTTGTATTGACCTATTTGTAGTATACAGGAATTGAGCAATGCTCGTGTTGTCCTGTCTCCATATCCACATTTATCAAGTCTACCTTTACACACATGAATGTTTTTCTCATGCATCACCTCTTTGTCTAAGTTGTTCCAAATATTTAAGTATTTACCTAATATACCTAATTGTGATATACACGGAATGTACTATGCTCTTGGGTTTCCGTCGCTGTTTCTCAATAAGTCAAATTTAGCTTTAAACTCGTTTAAGTTTTTAGACTGGACGATCTCTTTGTCCAGGCTATTCCATAAGTCTATACTTCTGTAAGGAAAGCTATATTTCTTGGTATCCTTCAAGCAGCTTGACTTTTTCAATTTCATTCCGTGTCCTCTTGTTGCTCTCTTATCCCATACAAACAGATCTTCTTTGTCAATTTTATCTAGCTTTAAACTCGTTTAAGTTTTTAGACTGGACGATCTCTTTGTCCAGGCTATTCCATAAGTCTATACTTCTGTAAGGAAAGCTATATTTCTTGGTATCCTTCAAGCAGCTTGATTTTTCAATTTCATTCCGTGTCCTCTTGTTGCTCTCTTATCCCATACAAACAGATCTTCTTTGTCAATTTTATCTACTCCCATCATGGTCCTGAACACTGCAATCATGTCTCCCCTTTTTCTCCTTTCCTCTAAGGAAGGCAAATCCAGTTTTTCCAGCCTCTCTCTGTATGACAGGTCTGTCAGACTGGGGTCCATCTTGGTTGCTGTTCTTTGTATTCTCTCAATCTTGTTTATATCTTTCTTTTTGTGTGGGGACCACACTACCACTGCATATTCTAACCTGGGGCGGATCATGGCCACTATCAATTTTTTCATCATCTCCTCATCCATATAATGAAATGCTACTCTTATGTTAGTCAAGAGTTTATAAGTCTCTCCAACTATCTTGTTAATGTGCTTTTCTGGTGACAAACTATCTTGGACCAGCACTCCCAAATCTTTCTCTTCTCTCGTTTTTGTGATTAATTCATTACCCAACAAATAATTCAGTGATAGCCTCCTGGTACTTTTACCCATTTCCAATATTTTACATTTCTTTACATTAAATTTCATTTCCCCCGTCCGGCTCCAATTGTGTATCCTATCCAAATCCTCCTGCAGTATTTTACAATCCTCCTCGACCTCTACCTTCCTCAAGATCTTTACATCATCAGCAAACAGACTTGCATAACTGTTCACTCCATCTACCACATCGGCGCCAACACCGAGCCTTGAGGGACTCCACTTGTTACTTCCCTCCATCCAGACATCCTATCCTTTATTACTGTCCTCATTTGTCTGTCTCTCAAAAAGTCTCTCATCCATTCCAGAAGTTTCCCCTTCAGTCCTCCTATATATTCTATTTTCCACATTAGTCTCTCATGAGGTACCTTGTCAAAGGCCTTCTCTAAATCTAAGTACACACAATCCACCCAACCATCTCTCTCCTGTACCACGTCAATCGCTCTTGAGTAAAAGCTCAACAAGTTAGAAATACATGACCTTCCACTTCTGAATCCAAACTGACATTCAGCCAAAATATTCATCTCTTCCAGATATTTTATCCATCTGTCTTTCAGGATTCTCCCACACAATTTTGCGACCATGCTGGTTAGGGACACTGGTCTATAATTCAGGGGTTCTTCCCTGTTTCCTCCTTTGTAAATTGGTACCACATTTGCCCTCTTCAATTCTTGTGGCACTTTCCCCTCTTCCAGTGAGCATACGATTAAACTGTGAATTTTATCCGCCAGTTGTTCTTTGCATTCCTTCAGTACCCAATTAGAAATTCCATCAGGTCCTGGGGCTTTCCTTACATCTTGAGTTTCCAGTAATTTATATACTTCCTGTACCTCCACTTTTATATCTTTTATCACCGGAACATTTCTAATCACTCCCTCCCTTTCCACAAGCTCCTTTTCTTTAGTGAAAACTGACTGGAAACGTTTGTTCATTATTTCTGCTTGCATTGCCGCATCCTTAAAGACCTCTCCTTCTACTTTCAATTTGGTGATTCCTTCCTTTTGTTTCAGTTTACCATTAACAAATGTATAAAACAGTTTGGGTCCATCCTTGCATTTGTCTATTATACCTTTTTCAAAATTCCTTTCTTCTTCTCTACGTATTCTTGTGTATTCATTTCTTGTTCTTTTATATTCTTCCTTTGTTCTGTTGTTACCTCTCTTTCTCCAAGTGTTCCACGCCTTATCTCTCTCCTTTTTTGCGATCATACACCTTCTATTAAACCACTCCTTTTTCCTGTTTTCTTTCCCTCTTACTCTTGGTACAAATTTCTCCACTCCCAAATTATAGAGGTCTAGAAAGATATCCCACTTCCTCTGTACTGTATCTATCTTGTTTCTCTGAATTTTCTCCAATCCACATTTTCAAAAAAGTTTCTCAATCCTGTAAAATTTGCTTTCCCAAAGTTGTATCTTCCCTGTCTATGAAGCTCGTCTCTTGGCTCGACGTTCCCTATTAACATCTGGAACTCAATGACCACATGATCACTTTTTCCTAAAGGGCAGAGATATTTCAATGATTCTATTACATCGGGTTCTTTGGTGAACAGTAAATCTAACCTTGCTGGTGTGTCCTCACCTCGAAACCGTGTCTCTCCTTTGACCCATTGTGTCATAACATTATTCATTATTATATTTAATAACATAATGCCCCACGAATCCTCGCCGCCTCCCGAGTACCATTCCTCCCAGTTCACCTCTTTACAGTTAGTCACCCACCAAAATTATATTATTGCTTTTCTCAATTATTTTTTGCAAATAGCTAGCCATATCTGACAACATCTCATGGTTTTCGTCATCCTGCCATGCTCTCGTCTTTGGGGGAACATACACTACCGCCATATCTCTCTTAACATTCTCTCCAGTTTCTAATTTCATATATATCACTTCAGCCCTGCCTTCTCCCATTTCCACAGTATCTACATTTATGTTGTTCTTCACTGCCATCATCACTCCTCCTCCCTTTTTTCTTTTCTGTCTTTTCTCCACAGTTTGTATTTACCATCTCCCAAATGAACATCAATATCTTCTTTTAATTTGGTTTCTACAAAGCACATGACATCAGGTTCATGTTCTCTCAAGAAATCGTTAATTTCGATCCTTGTCGATATGAAACCATCAACATTAGTATATATCACCTTCAAATTATTTTTGACGTTTTTAATACCCTCTTCTCTCCTACTCTCTCTCCGTACCACTTCCTCAACTTCTGATCTTTCACAGCCATCCCTCTTAGTTTCCTTCACTTCTATTTCCTTAAATACCACTTCCTTACATTCATATCCAATACTCTCCAAAAAAAGTATTACATTCTTCCTCTGTCCTCTTATCATTTTTTCCCTTTACTTCTTCCTTTAATGATTTTAAAACTTCTCTTTCTTCTTCATTCAGATCTTTTCTTATTATACTATTTTCCATCCCCGCCTCTTTGCTTAATTTCCAGGTCACTTTAAGTATCTCATTTATTACACTTTCTGATGTAAACTTGACTCTCATTGGTCTTGTTTCCCCATTCTTATAAGGCCCTATCCTCCTTACTTCCTCAATTTCTTTTACCCACTTGTCTCCTTCGGGGTCAATCTTGCCTAATATTCCTCTCACCAGGTTCGTGTCTCTCTCGAGTCTTACGAACCTAACCTTTTCTTCCTCTTCCCTGTTTCCAAATATTACCACACATCTGTTCCTTTCTACAGTTTCTCTCACTATTTTCTTTTTCTTCTTCAGTATTTTCACTACATTTTCTTCCATTTTTTTTCTTGTTCATTTCCCTGTCTTCCTGGATGATCTCTCTTAAGCTGACCACTTCTTTCTGTTCTTCTTCTACGTGTGCCCACTTTGCCTTATGCTCTTCTAATACACTACTCACCTTCTCCGCTTTATTAGTACTCTCTTCTAGTTTCCTCCTCAATTCAACATTTTCATGCTTCAAATTTCTAATCTCTTCATTGGCTGTTTCATTGGATTGAATCAGACTCTGTATGGTAGTATCCGTATTTTCAGACACATCCTTTATCACTAGATTCTCTACTTTCTTTTCAAGTTCACTAATCCTCATAATTAATGTTTTAACCAGGTCCATGACATTGGTATTTGTATCAAATCCTTGAAATTCGAGTCCCTCATTGTTTACATTTTCGGCCATGTTTGATGTTGGTTAAGTACCAAAACAGCTGTTACCGAAAAAAACTACAAACATTCATGTATACTCTAGCCAATAAATCTTTACATTTTTGGTGTGTGTGTGTGTGTGTGTGTGTGTGTGTGTGTGTGTGAGAGAGAGAGAGAGAGAGAGAGAGAGAGAGAGAGAGAGACTGGTGTAAGAGAGGGTGTACGTGCATAAAATGACCTAATAAGTGTTTGGTATTATGTCTGTTCAGTGTACGATGGTGGATGAGTGTGCATGTTGTGTGTGTGATTAAGACTGACTTGCATGACTGTGAGTATGAATATGTGCATATAGAAAAGAGGAATATGAGAGTACAGTAGGCCTGGACCTGGAGAGGTGGCGTCTTCGCCGTGGGTCTACCCCCTAGAGGCTGTCAAAGCAGAAGAGGACAGCATAGGTGCCAAACCACCGCAAACCCCTCCGGCCCCTCATGGGGCCCGAGAACCTGGGAGTGGCTTCGGTCACCCGGGCAAGTACCACATCTCTCAACACAGCACATACAACACTGGCTCAGGCAGCTATTCGGCCCCAGCCCTGAGGGCCAGACTCCTGCCCCAAGCCCTGAAAGCGCGGGACCCATCGCCACCAGCAGCCCCAGACGAGAGAGGACACCCCTACGCATGATCCCGTGGCCCCTGAATACAGAGGCCCCTGGCGGAACTCAGCCTCGTCAGTAGTGAGGCTGAGTCACCTCCGCCGCCCTTGTACCTGACCGCCACTATGTCAAGACCCGAAAGTGAGTGACAATGAAAGCACAGTGTCCGTGACATAGTGAAGTAAGGGCAGAGCAGTGAGTTAACAGAATACGGTAAGTCAGTGAGAAAAGCATCAGTAATAATATAAAAGAGTGGTGGAATAAGCAAGGTAACAGGAAACAGTGAACACGGCAAGGCAGTGAAATACAGGTCTATCTCAGTGAACACGCTACCAGATGGTGACATCGCCTCACACTAAGATCATACGGAGGCCCCAGTGCAAAAGTAATAATTAACGACCTGACCAACAAACAACCTACCCGCAGTGAAATAATGCCACCATCTCCACCAGTACACAGAACCTAGACTTTCCTACAATAATAGTGCATAACCTCTCTGCCCTAAGTGCTATTCACCTTACCCGATCTTGTCCTGAGTAGTATCCTGCGCAATACTAACACCCCATATCTAGGCCTTAGAATTATAATTGTCCAGTATACCTGTATTTGTGACATCTACTCGTTCCATGGTAGAATTTAGCAATACACATGTAAGGTTGTTGCCTTGAGTTTTTGTGTCCTCCCTCTCTCTTATTTGTCTAAGCTCCGGTCTAGAAAGAGAACCCAGCTGCACACTAGGCGTTAGAGGGACGGAAAGCCGACCCTAAAACACCTAGCATTACACATATGAACAAATTTTGGCGCCTAGTGGTTGAGTGGGTAATAATGGCGCTCCAGTCGGATTGAGCCAGTGAAGGTTTATATCCAAAGGGTGGTTGGGGTTTATTGCTCATGTGGTGCCACTCAGGGATGGGTGGGGCTGGTCACTCTCATCTTAAATGTCAGGACCAACTTGCCTAGCACCCAGGCTCCTACGCTTCTCATGGGGCAACGTAGGATTGGATGATGATGATGATGATGTCTTTATGTTTTCCATTACTAAAACAAATGCTCACTATCAATGTCATGTGCTCTTCTGTTTACAATCAGTCCAACCAGTCTGATTCTCTGTTATTTTCCGAGCCTCATGGGCACACCTGGGGAGGGGGGCCCAGGTCTCTTGGCTCCCCCACCTCTTTCTAACAGAATAAGTTGAATGAGAGGGCAGTAGTCTAGTCAGCTATTTATATTTTGTTCATTCATTTAGGTATTAAAGATCATTTCCTGGCTTGCTACCTTCACTATTCAGCACTGACATTTTTTTTTATTACAGTAATATAGTTACTACTACAGCATAATACTTTCCGGGTAGATATATCCCAATATTAATAGTAAACCAAAATTCAGCCCCCCCCCCCTCCATTACAAAAGCTGCCTTACCTGATCAGCTTTCATGCCTCACTTCACAAATGCATTTACAATATTCATCTGTCTTCTTGGCCTGTCATGAATATCCTCACCTGAAGACTCACCGCCATCCTGTATACACTTCTCATCACCTGATTTACATTAATCTTTTCCATATGACCATACTATTCATGTATACATTATTACCAGTAACAACTACCCTTTTATCATCAAACTTGATTATTACACATTTTTCACAAACCACATTATTTCTCATCATATTCCCTACATGTTCTCCACACACATTCCACAGTAAGTCCACTTTCCACTGTTCTTACATTTTCACTCTCTTGCCTTTCCAAAGTTTCACACCGATATGTTAATATGGACAGTAACACTTTCAAGCACTCTTCTTGTAGCCTCCACTCAGATTTGAGTTGAACATCAAAGCCTTCATAGCACCAATTATCTTTCATTGCTGTGCCACTATTTCAACTTTCTTTTGAATATTTTTCTATCTACCTATGGCCAGACGCCATAATCCCATAAGAGTTTGAGTTAGTTATTTTATGTGGAGGGGCACTAACCCTCTGCCAACCCACTTGTTGACACGTAGGGAATACGTATAAGTTGGTCATATGGTCACCACCTAGCAATGTAAATAATTTCCTGGCTTACAGGAAACCATTAGGTATGTCATTCAATGTAAAGCCATCTGAAAAGGAAAGAAGATTAAAAAAAAGTGACAGGAAAGATGGGATAAACAGAAAGATAAGAGGACAGACACCAAAAAAGAATGATGAAGGTGAAGGAAGAAGTAGGCAACACTATGTCAAGTGATTGGATGATGGTCGTCACCACCTATATTTACCTGCCTTATCTAATAACGCACATAAGTACTTGAACTCCATCACCAATTCAATTCCCACTCTCTGTTCACCAGTCCATTGCACTGAGTTACCTTCTTTACCAATTTACTACATTTACATTCATATAATGCCCAAGTTCAGGATAATTACCTCTCTTCAAAATGGTACTCCTTATTCCAATGTTATAGCCATTGTTTTTTATATCGTACGTGAATTTAACGATACAACTGAGGACTCCAAAGTTCTTTTTCCACAAGCACACTGAGTCAACCAGTAGAGAATATGGAGAGGATAGATAACTCAAAAATACAATGATACACAGCCTTTTATATTCAAAATTCCACATAGCAGTAGTTGAGTATCAAAATCTCAAATGTGACAAAAATTTAATGTCATATAAACACGACTGACCTCTCCCTACAACCTTCAGCAGTCGTAAATCCTCCTGACAAGTATCATACTGTAGGCCAAAGATGGGAATATTCACTTAAACAAACACAGAGACAAAATGAACATGCTTCCCTCTGCTGCATTAGTAATGGAAATTAAATCTAATTATATTTAGGGTGGCAGGTCAGGTGAAGAGGGATAATCGGGATACTATAGGTGAGCAGTGTGTGAAGAATGATGAAGGTAGGGTAGTGGTGAACAGTGAGGATATTAAAGATGCATGGAGAGAGCATTATAAACGGTTGTTGAATGAGGAGTTTGACTGGGACAGGGAAGGTTTGGAGCCAGCAGATCCAGTGTCTGGCCCTTGGCCTTTGATTGATGCTGCTACTGTGAGTAAGGCAATAGGCAGGATGAAGGTGGGGAAGGCAGCAGGTGTGTCTGGATTGATTGCCGAAATGTTGAAGGCCTCAGGCGATATAGGGGTGAGGTTAGTCACTGACCTGATAAATAGGATTATTTATGAGTGTGTTGTCCCAGATGATTGGCTGAAGAGTGTAATTGTAAATGTGTATAAAGGGAAGGGTGATGCTCTGGAAAGAGGAAATTATAGAGGTATAAAGCTTTTAGATCAGATAATGAAGGTAATGAAGGGAGTTTTAGAAGGTATGATTAGAGAAAGAGTGAATATTGATGAGATGCAGTTTGGGTTTATGCCAGGTAGGGGACCACTGATGCCATATTCATTTTTCGACAGCTTCAGGAAAAATATATTGGTAAGAGAAGGGATCTTTATTTTGTTTTTTGTTGATTTGGAAAAGGCCTTTGACAGAGTCCCTAGAGAGGTGGTAAAGTGGGCAATGAAGAAAGCTTGGCTTGGAGGAATGGCTGGTTAGGGTGGTTATGGCTATGTGTGTGGGTGCTCACACCCAGGTAAGAGTGAATGGAGATTTGAGTGATGAGTTTTCAGTGAATGTTGGTGTGCATCAGGGGTCAATTTTAAATCCCATGTTGTTTATCATGGTACTTGAAGCCCTTTCACGTGACTTTAGAAATGGACTCCCGTGGGAGTTGTTGTATGCTGATGATTTGGTGTTGATTGCAGAGAACGAAAGGAAGGCGGAGGAAAGGTTTAGGAAGTGGAGAGATGTTATGGCGCACAAGGGCTTAAGGGTAAATGCAGATAAAACAAAAGTGATGATATCTAAGGTAGGTAGTGGTACTGTCAAAGACGAGGGAGAGTGGCCATGTGCAGTTTGCCACAAGGGCGTGGGAAGTAATTCCATCTTTTGCGGTGTTTGTGATAAATAGATGCATAAGAAATGTAGTGGTATCAGAGGTAGACTCCGAGATAATGCTGATATTATGTGTACGGTATGTCGGGGAGAGCAGGTGGAGATTGTCAGACGTGAAAGGATTGAACTTGCTGGTGAATCTCTTGAGTGTGTGGAAGAGTTTTGTTATTTGGGAGACATGTTGTGTGCTGGAGGTGGGGCTGGAGCTAGCTCTGTGGCTAGGGTGAGAAGTGGTTGGAAGAAGTTCAGGGAGCTCTTGCCTCTACTGACATTGAGAGGACTCTCCCTACGTGCTAAGGGGTCTTTGTATGCAGCATGTGTTAGGAGTGTAATGCTGTATGGTAGTGAGACCTGGGCAGTGAAGGAGGAGGATTTTCGCAGGCTCAGACGTACAGAAATGACAATGATTGAGTGGATGTGTAGTGCGTCCCTGCGTCCAAGGTCTGGGGGGGCTGGGTTTACGATGGAAGAGTTGAGAGGTAGGATGGGACTGGAGTGTATTGGTGTTGTGATGAGGAGAGGTAGATTGAGATGGTTTGGACATGTGGAGAGGATGGGGGATGATAATTGGGTGAGGAAGGTGAGAAGTGTTAATATTGGGGGTGGGGTTATGAGGGGCAGACCGAGAAAGACATGGGACGAGGTCATTAAGTGTGACCTCAGGGTTAAGGGACTGAACAGGGAGGCTGCAATGGATCGTGCAGCATGGAGAGCCGCCATTAGGTGACCAAAGCCGACGCATGCAAGCATGTGGGAGCCTTTAAAAACGAAAACGAAAACGAACAGCATGTGAAGGTCCAGGGATATCCTCTTTAAGTCCTGGGAGGCTATTTTGTAGGCTGGGACTCGGACCTCGTGTGCTCGCCTCAGAGGATGGAGGATCTTCCCTTTCATGCTGCGTAGAGCTAGGTCTCACAGTCATTGGTTGTGAGGATTTCTGGAAAAGGAATGAATATGAGACTTTGTTGCCTAGAACAATGTCACCAACAAGATCATTAGAAATGGGACCTTTGAGGAATACGTCACACCGAAAAATTCATTTGGGTATTTGACAAACTTTCACACAGTATGTAAATTAATGTTGCCTACTGATATCAGAATGGTGTGATTTGATGCTCTAAAGAATAAACATGTAAATATGGTGGTGATGGGTGTATAGCCCTTGCAAAAGAGAAAGTGATAATGGCTTAATACATTCTTTCAAGTTCAAAATGTATCCCATTATCTTAACAGAAGTGGAGGTAACAGGAATATTAAGTGAGAAAGAAGGGAAATAGTATCAAATGTCTGTAGTTAAGGGTTAAATTTCAGAGTAATACTACCTTCTGTCCACTGTCATATATGTTGACAGGATTGACAGCATGACATTCATGCAGGATTGCATGTATATCATCAAAATACGCAGGCTTGGGAATGCGTGCTGCCGCTGTTTTCCTCATGATATCCAGGAATTTCTTATATGCTCTTATTAGGTTCTTCCACTTGGTGTTGCATTGCTGCCAAGTGATGGTTACCTGAAACTAAATATCATGCAATGAACATCAAAATTATTTTGTGCTTAATGTTATCGTACCCACAAAAAATAAATCTTTTTAAGGGATTGCTCTGGATAGTGTTTGGGAAAGTATAGGAAAGTAATAAAACACTGAACTTGTTCACAATTTCACAAACCTAACGGTACTAATTCAATTTTGTTTTGTATCAGACTCTGAGGGGGCTATTAGTAATGGTTTGGCAAAATAATAAATTTAGAAAGCATATATAGGTTACTGGAAAACTGGTGCCATTTTTAAGAGACCAACATCGAATCCTTTCAAGGTATGAAAAAGAAAAAAAAAATAGACCCCTTAGACTAGGTGGATGGCAATGAAAAACAAAGAGTCATTCACTGTTCATTTTCCTCTAGCTCACTCCATCATATAGCTGTCCACCCAATTCCTCCAACTCATTCTGATAACACTCAGTCCCTTTCCCCCATTACCAAATAAATAAATAAAAAGTTACCTTTACCAGATGTCATACCTTCCTACTTATCTGATTGGCAATGGACTCCCATACTTTTTTCTTTTTGGTAACCTTATCTTGAATCAGATGGTAATTGTCCTTAATTAATAATAAAAAATGTCAACTACAACAGGCTGCCACATTCTGTCTCGTTCACCTCGTGTTGAATGCTGGCTCTCATCTGGTAAATCTAAGGGAAGTAATATGTCCTGTAATTGAGGAAGAGAATTTGGCAACAAATTATCTAAAATGAGTACACTCTTACTTTCAGTTATGATGACAACAGAAAATAATAGTATATAATAATGCAAAAAGCTAAATATAAATTATAGAAAATAATGAAGAGGAATGAGTGAAAACTGTAGAACAGGCATCTTCTGACATAAAACAGCACTGTACATGAATATTCTGTGATAATCTGGTAGCAACATACCTTCAACAATCTCTCCTGCTGGTTGTTCTACAATGACTGGCTGCTCATCTGGTGATGGTGGTGGTTGTACTTCAATAATAAAAGGATGCACATCTTGATGAGTTATGGCATCATGTGCATTATTGAACCTCATCTCACAGTGCCCACAGGTGAACCTGCATGACTGAAGAGAGCATTTACATGAGGAAAAAGGCTATCAATAATATCAGTTTTGCATACCTAGGTCAAATGTGCTCTTGAGTGTATGTACAACTGTACAAAAAAGTATCGTTAGGATGTTGTGCTAAACAATATGAAAAGCGACGATGGTTTAGAAAAAACAGGCAGGGGTCTAGGAAACTGTTGATACCCCTGCAAATTCAACAATGTTGGTTATGTATGGGATACAAGAGGCATTTCCTGTGCTTGAGGTAATAAATGCTTCGATAAGACTGTATCAACCCTTCGGAAACAGCAGCCATCGTAGTGTTCGTTACGTATCTATCGTACCCCTGAGTAACGATACTTTTTTGTACAGTTGTACAACCTTAAACTAAGTTAAATAACAGTAACATCACCCAACCTTAGCATCCTTTTGAACAGACTTTGGCGTTCTTAAACCAAACCTGTCCATTAATCTGAAAGGTAAGGTTCATCCATCCACACGAACAGTAGGAAATATTTCCACCAATTTCATTTATGCTGGAAAGCTTAAAAATATCGAGTGGTAAGTCCCTTATGCAGTACTGATTGTTACTGTCAATATTCTTTGATCAATGAAAATAGGTAGGATTATTATGTACTACACATGTATATAACAACTGGATGAATTTCTGTTGCTTTCATTTCACACGGCTACAAAGGGAAAAATGTGTATATGGTGCCAGGACTACAAACTTGTGTTGTACTGTGGGTTTTGGTATTATAATACTGAAATATGAATACTTGTAGCATATCAAGTATAAAAAATTATTGTAAATAATGTTTGGTGAGGTAAAAGATGCTCCACAAAGGATGTGGAGGAAAAAATGCTATTTAAGCTAGTCATGTCCCCTGAAAGGTTACCATATCTGTTGGTACACAAGTAAGTAAAACACACTTATATACCCCGAAATATTTAGTTAAGTAAAAAGATGTTCAACAGTGGCTGTAAGGGGAAAAAGAGCACATACTAAGATGGCCACATGTATCATCAAAGATAACATACCAAAATTTATGTATTCCCACAATTTTGTAATCTTGGTTCTCTTAGAATAGGGTTACTTTTCTATATATAACAATAAATCAATGTACAATATTATAATAAAGAGTACCCTCCTTAAATCTTACTCATCTTGGAGGCATATGTTAGCCCCAGCTTTCCGAGGGTAAATATTTCACTATTATAGTATTATTTTAGTTTCCGTTTTCAGGGGAATCATAAATTATAAATTAATTCAGTTTTTAAGCACAATTCACATTTCCTCCAAGAATTTCGGTACCAGTCCCACATTGGAGTGTTGCCCTGACCGCCTATCACATTTCACCATCTCCACACTTTGATATTAGCCCCAAACTTATCAGATAAATACGTATTTCAGCACTTGCCATATACCTCCTTCAGCTGACGCCATTGTTGAAGAGCAAAATACTTTCAGTGGCAGAGAAACTGGAAATAATTCTTGGAGGTGCTCGGAGAGATGTTGCTGATGATCCAACTCGACCCAGGTCTGGAGGTGGGTTCACAGAAAATCACGGATTCTGCTGAATCATGGCCGACAGACCACAGGATCCGGATTCGACTGCCCAAAAGAACTTCGTCTGACAGTGGATCTGTGGTGTGATCTGTGATCTGAAACGGATCCTCACAAATAGACGAGGCTGTTAATATGGGGTAGTTGGGAGGGGAAGGTGGGGATGAGAAGTGAGGAGGTTGCTTGGGGAGGGGGAGGAGGATGGTGGAGGTGTGGGGAAGGGGTGAGGAGGTAGATAGGGGTGTGGGGGAGAGTGAGGAGGCAGAGCCATAGATTAGGAGGTAGCTTAAATGTGGGGATGGGTGAGGAGATAGATGGGGGTGTGGGGGAGGGGAGAGGGGGTCGGTTGAGGTACGAAGGGGAAAGGAATGGGACATGTTTGGTTGAGATAAAGGAAATGAAAGATAAGTTAATATAAAGATACACATGAGTACGTAGGAATACTGTACTCTGAAAGCTTTGGTTACAGGAGACTTCTATTGGCCCTTAAGGAGTTAATCAACGGGGTTAAACCAGTTACGCTAAAGGTCTATCCTGGTTTTGAACTTTTATAATCAGTGAGTAAGTCTGTGAAGGCCGAACCATCTCCAAAGAACCTTTACATCTGTGTAGCCTTTAACCATACTCGTACTTTAAAAAGTGGAAAGCATGTAATAACTAAGAAGAAGATGGTGATAATAGAAAGGACAGATAATGTGATACAATGAAGGAAAGAGAAGCGAAAGGGACCTGCAGTAAGTGAAGAGATCCGGGTCAACAGAGGATTAATGAAAAGAGATTAAGTGGTAGAGGGGTTGGAAGGGAAGTGATGAAAATAGAAAAAAGGAAGGCGAGATTGGTTGGTAACGAGGTGAAAAAATGAGTTAGACCTGATGGGTGTGAAGGAGGAACAGAAGTTAACATTTATTTGTGCGAATTGAGTGAAGAAAGTCTGAGATGTAAGTCTTGTAGAAATGGAGGTGACAAAAGAGAGTTCAAAAAATTATCATGGAATAATGGTAAGTTTGCTGAGTGTTGTAGAAGATTAACTGGAAATATATGACAGGTGTCAGAATGCCTGGTGAATGTTGAACATGGAGGTTTCTGTCGTAGTGGCGTATGTGTGTATCAGGTATTTGTAGTAAAGCAAATAGTGGATGAAAGGTGTGAGAGAATACAAATATATATGGCATTTATGCATATTGTAAAAGCACGTAACAAGATAAGCAGGGAGGAATTTACAAAGTATTAGGTGTGTAGGGAGTGTCCTTATTATAGTAGTGAAGCATGTGAAAGCGTACACGTATGACTGAATGAGTCATTCAGAATCAATATGGAAATGAATCATAGGTGTGTGTTGTCACGGGGATCCTTCCAAATTTTGTGAGGCCAAACTGAGTGAAGGAAATAGATAGCAAATATGATGAGAGTGATGGAATATTATAGATCTTCTCGTATATACAGGCTGCTTAGTAACGGTGCACTGGGGTTTCATGAATGTTTTTGAGCTGTCGGGCTGAAAGCTACTGTAGATAAGAGGTAAGTGATGGTTTTGATGAGAGAAGATAACTCTCGATGTAGTATGTTGATAAACGGAGCAAGTATATAACTGCTTCAGGTTATAACCCGGTCACGCAGAGGACGTCTTACCTTCTCTCTCTCTCTCTCTCTCTCTCTCTCACACACACACACACACACACACACACACACACACACATATATATATATATATATATATATATATATATATATATATATATATATATATATATATATATATATAAATGAAGTGTGTTGGTACCAGACCCACGTTGATATAATGCTAGTGAGACACTGGTGTGGCATGAGGACCAAAATCAAGGGTGAGAGCAGTGGAAAACGACTGATATGTTTTGCATGGATTGGATAAGATATTTGGAGACTTATGAAAGATATGGAGTAAGGTAATCTGCTGCTGGTACATTATCCTGTGGAATGGAACCGACATATTTGAAGGTTTGAATGATGAATGTATGGACGCCCACTGAATAATTCTGATGATATATTTTCGTACTTTTGAGAGGTCTTCTTTCAGCTGGACCAGAGTCATTGAATTAGTGGAAGACTGGATCGTCATCATCATCATCATCATCATTATTATTATCATTATTATTATTGTTATTATTATTATTATTTTAATTAATATTGCCATTATTAGTATTTTTGTTGTTTTTGGCCTGTTCTTGTTTACTAAATGAGATATCGAAGGAAATTAAAACAGAGGTACAGGAGAGGCTAAAATATAAAGTAATATGAAGTGAATCACAATGAAGATGGAGAAGCATAAAGAAATAGGAAAGCAGAGTGATAGAAAAGAGTCAGGGAGTAAGGATTTCTTTTTCACGGGGGTTGGGAAAGGAGGGCGACGGAGAACTAGGAAGAAGGTAGGTAAAGATGTAGAGTGGAAGGGAAAATGAGAGAGAACCACGAAGTAGGAAGAAAGGAACAGAGAAGGGAAGAGGGACACTTATAAGAAGGTTGCAAGAGAGAGAGAGATAGAAAGAGAGAGAGAGATGCGTAGAAGTATTGGAATAGGAGTCAAAAGGAAGGATACTGGAGATGAAAAAATGGGCATGAGGTGGCAGGAAGGAAGGTGGTAGAGATAAGGAGGAAGACTGAAGCAGAAAGAAATTGGAAGACAAAAGAGATAGAAATGTGAAGAATAAGGAGGTAAAGAAGGAAAGGGAGGGAAATGATAAGGAGCGGAGCCGGAAGTATAAAGAAGAGGAAACAGGAGAGAGAATGAGAGGACGTCTGGCATGTCGAAGAGAGATAAGGAGGGAAGCGAGAAAAGAAGAGGCAGGGAAATGGAGGAAGGTAGAAAAATGGGGAACTGGGATGATAAAGAGAGGAAGAAGGGAAATAGGTGGAGGGCGAAATTGGAGGCAGAAGTAAGGAAGAAGAGAAGAGATGAGAAGAGAAGAGACTGAGGGTATTGCAATGTCGAGTCACTTAGGAAACGAGGAGGAAAAAATAGTGGAAGACGTATGATGAAAGGAAGAAGGAGAGATAAAGACAGTAAGAGAGGAAAATATGAAGAAAAAGCAGGCAAAGAGAGAAGGACTGAAAGACGAAGAGAGGGGAGGAAGGGCAGAGTGAGAGAGATAAAAACGAGAAAGATGATTAAGTTGATGGGTTAAAATTAGATAACAGAGAGAGAGAGACGCCAGTCAGCCTGAATGAGACTGAAGAAACGGTGTGGTTTTAATGACCGTGTGTGTGTGTGTGTGTGTGTGTGTGTGTGTGTGTGTGTGTGTGTGTGTGTGTGTGTGTGTGTAAAAACGTCCACAAGAAGTGGGTTGCGGGAGTTGGTGCGTTGATAAGCGAGAGGAAAAAAGGCCGAGAGAGAAAAAAGGGGGTGGAGTGAATGGGTGGGGGAAGGTGAAAGGAAGTGGTAAAAGAAATATGATGTATGGCAGACAGATGTATAGGTTACTTTATTTTGAAAGAGACGGGATAGGTAAATAGAAGCAGTAAAGATTATAGATACACAGAATATTACACACACACACACACACACACACACACACACACACACACACACACACACACACACACACACACACACACACACACACACACACACACAGAACAAACCGAGTAAACTGCCCTCGGATGATCACTATATAATATGAAGATGACACATACTCATTTTTTTTTTTTTTTTTTTTTTTTTTTTTGTAGAGGCGAAAATGCACTTAACAGGTTGGTGATGACTGGCTGAATGCAACATGTCCAAATAACATCGTTGTATCTCAAATAAAATACCTGGTAATGTGAATGTAAACTTATTTACCAACTCAGATTTCTCCCTCAGATAATTATATGTTGCCTTCAGCCAAGCATCACCAACCTGTCAAGTGCATCTTCGCCTCAGTATAAAAAAAAAAAAAAAGTCTGAGTTATATAAGACCACACTGCCAAATCCTACACACCGAAGTGAACCCAACAACTAACACTTATTATCGTATCCACCTTTGATATTTAATTTTAACATTCAGTACCCCGTTTAGAACCGACATCGTCCCTTACATCAGCATCACACACACACACACACACACACACACACACACACACACACACACACACACACACACACACACACACACACACACACACACACACACACACACACACACACACACACACACACAGCCTAGTATGGTGCTGTGTGAGTGTATTGTTTTTGCTCTTGCTTGTGTGTATACGTGTGTATATCATAACCCAATTGATTTTGATCCGATTTGGACCAAACTCGGTGGAGGGGTTGAGGGTCATGGACGAATGAAGTGGTTTGCTTTTGAGAGCAGTAGGTCAGGGTCACAAGGCTAGGTCAGCTCAAGCAGTTTTGATCCGATTTGGGCCAAACTTGGTGAAATGGTTGAAGGACAGACAAGGATGAAGTGACTCGGTTTTCAAAACAGTCGGTCAGAGGTCAAGGTCACATGGGGCAAGGTCATATAGTTAGCTCTTTGGTCGATTGCAGGGCATAGTGTGAGTGATCCTTCTTTTATATAGATTTTATAACCTTCCACTTCTTTAATCTCATCAGTACAATTCTGCCATTCCATTATACTCTGAAATACATGAAACGATTTTCTTCAGGATTGCAGAGTCCTCTCACTGGAGTAGAAAGAAACATTATTAACATCTTTACTACGATCACGTCGTTTTCATTTCTTTGCGGTTAGCGCTAAACGATTTAATTAGCTTAATAACGTCTGTCCGCATCACACTTTTTTTTTCTTTTTAGCATCTCATCGCATTCTCGTATTAAAAAAAAAAAAAAAAAAAACATTTCTTGTCATAACGAGAAACATTGCCCTCCTTC
Organism: Coenobita brevimanus; assembly: GCF_032717465.1. Taxonomy (NCBI): domain Eukaryota; kingdom Metazoa; phylum Arthropoda; class Malacostraca; order Decapoda; family Coenobitidae; genus Coenobita; species Coenobita brevimanus. Next base: position 18,833,479 of record NC_137012.1, on the reverse strand, counting down.
TTTAATGTCATAACGTCGCTACATCAAAAAATCCACATCGCAGACATAATTCAGCATCACCACATGAACAGACATGTATATCTGAAACATCCAGCAACATCATATCAACAAATTCAAAGCCTCGCAATAATGTCATAAACTTTCTTCGACATCATTATCACATTGCAGGCGTGAACATTGCAATGGATAAGCAAGCATCACAATAAATGTATCCTACACATCCGTCATCATCATATCCTTCTAGCATCACATTTCCGTAATAAAAACACGATGATATAGTTTTGTAATTTATTTGTCCAGTTATGAGACAGCCAGCCTAGGATGACCCCAGGTAGGAAAAGGGTCAGTGAAGTCTATGGGCAACTCTAGTTCGAAATATCTCAATGTGAATAAAGTCGTGTGGGGTAGCAAGGTTGAAAAGACAAATATGTCGCCTGATTTAAAGTTGTCATAGACATTGTGATCTCACTGCAACATTGCATAATGACTTCAGTATTCCAGTATCAGACAAATTCATCACCACCTCAGCATCCTAACACGAGCTTCGTACCCCTTCAGCACCTTTCTCGCGTGACACACATTCGAGTTAAACACTATTTTAAGTATGTGTGTGTGTGCAGTATTCCCAGCTATGCATTTATCACACGGCATAGTATGTTTAGCTTGTGTATGTGGACTCCCACCATTTGTGCTTCAGTATTTGTACTTAAAATATATGGTACAATGCCAGAGTTGGTACTTGACCCTTTCGAAGCCTCTTACGAACTTTATAATATACTTTGTCTTTGGGAACTTTGCTTGTTCTGACACTCCCCGGGCTATTTTCTTTATCCCAGGAAAACGCGCAGCAGCAAATGTCAAAGATTAGGCTACCTGGTTTAATACTCAGCGTTGTTTATTACAAACTGTGGACATCGTTTTGGTTCACTTCAAACGATTAATTTTAACTCAGAAAAACATGCGACAGCCATTGGGTTAAGTCAGAGAATTAGGATTCCATATGTTGAAAGCGGTACCCGTATATTAAAACGAGAGGTTTATCATTGCGTTGCACTGAACCGTATAGTATTATCGAGAACTATAATTCCCATCTCCATCGAAGCAGGTACAATTAAGGCAGTGGTTTCCAACCTGTGGGGTGCGCCCCCCTAAGGGGGCACGAAGGGCTGCCGGTTGGGTCGCGAAGGCTTGATAAAGAGGGTAATAAATTTGAAAACTATGAATTATGATGGAATTCAGTAATTTCTAAATATGGAGAAAATATTTCAGATATGAATAAGAAATCTAATTATATAAATATATAAACAATTTCAAAGATTAAGAATCTATGATATTTATTGACATGTGCCAACTATGCCAGTAAAATACAGTATTTGAGGAAGGGGGGCGCAGGGAATGTGTCATTCAGTGAGAGGACCGAGAAGTAGAAAAGGCTGGAAACCATTGAATTAAGGAGTAGGTAAAGGTAGACGTCGTACCTTCCAGTAGTAAAAAGAATGTAAAAAAAACAATGGCAATATACATAACATCTGTGAATGTCCTTTTGTGGGATGTAATTATAGTTGATGCCAAAAAATAATCTTATCACTGTGTTGTGTATGTGTTCTAATTCAGACACTGTCTACATATTCTGCACTACTGGGATTGACTTGCACCGATTATTTTTTTTTTCTATATTTACAAGACTTAAAGACACGAACACCCAAATATATTCTGTCAGCGAGTTCTTGGTACACATTTCTCGCAGCCACCCAGGAAGTATTAAACACCTATTTTATGCAGTTTACACCCTTAGATTCATTTCCCCTCCCCTCGTAAACCACCATCACCACTACCACTACCACTGTTTCGTGTCTTGTGCCGGGGTTGTTGTGGTGGATTCCGTACCAACTCCCAAGGGCCGCACTGGCCTGGTTTAACTTATGAGGAGGTACAAGGTCATTTATACTTTTTTTTTTTTTTCCTTAGTGCTTGCTACTGTCATATCCTATTCTGTCTTTTTGCCTGCACAGGAAAGGAGAGACATTGTCCCTGTTTCCCTGCAAGTCCCTTTCTTGACTCTTATCCCTCCTCCCAACCCCCCAAAAAAGAAAAAGTGAGACAAATAGGAAATTCATCAACATTGTCCTGACCTTTTGTCCACCTTATGATGAAGATAGGGCAAAAAAAAAGTTCAGAAGTGTAAATAACAGTCTATGAAAAGTTGATCTTGACAAAAAATTGAATTCATATTATATATTAAAACAATGAATAATTCAATAAGTTTCCTTTCCATACACCCAGAAAGAAGACACTGTTTGACCAGATAAGGATGTGAAAACGGGCTGAATGCCTACGTAGAGTTATACTGTAATAATTATTGGCTGGCTGAAAAATTTTGCTTCTACTTTGTGTTTTGCTCTTGTGCCCCCCCCCCTTTTATTTTTGTTTCTTAACCTGTTTCTGACTCCTTCCCACGCCATCTATAATAGAGGGAATAGGATGGGGATGGTTGTGATGGTGGTGATGACAGATGTTACGCAGTTATTATACTACATATTTTTACTGAGCGAGTTACCGGTAGTATAGGGAAAATTGGCTATTATTCCTTTCACTACGATGGCTTGTTTTTGTTTCTTTGGATTAGGAGAGACCTCAAAGAATGAAGAGGTTCATAAAGGCTGTATTCTACCCTTCCAGTGTGAAGTCTTCCATAAGCTCCTGGAGATACCATTAATAATAAGTCAAAGCATTCGTCCACGAATGCGTATCGCCCGTCATAGCTAAATAAGTAGATCAGTAATCCTCTGGCAGACGGATGCATATCATCGCAGGTTCGCCAGAATCGGAAAAAAATTATCAGGAATTCACTCGCCGCATTTCAGTGTCTCTTTGCGTTCCTGTCTTTAAGTAGCATGGAGGCCTTCGTAGCTCCTCTTTCTTAGCGATTTCCTGTCTTGTTTGATTATATTTATCGCTTCAGTATCGACATAACATATAAGAGGCTAGTGAGCAGTGTTACAATATCTAGCATAATTTTATTCTTTTAGCATAATTTTGATCAAATTTTTTAGTCCGGAATATTTTTTTTAGCATATTAGAAGTTTTAGCATAATTCAAGCATAATTTAAAACGGAATGGAATAATTTTGGAATAATTTTATAAAAGATATAAATCAGAGAGAGAGAGAGAGAGAGAGAGAGAGAGAGAGAGAGTAGGGCGGGTAGCTGATTGGCGGATAAATGAGTGTTGCCATACTGATACCTTAAGAACGATATTATGAGAGAACTCTGTATTTCAGCCAACCGCTATGAGACACCATGAGGCAGTTGACTGCCATACTTTGATGCGTTTTTTAATTAATAACAAGTTACACCAGTAGTGGAGTACCACTCCATGCAGTAATGTAGATATTTCATGATGTCGAGTAAGAGGAAGAAAGTTTGCCAAGAGGCGCCAGGACCTAGTACTTCAAAAGCTTTATTCGGCCCTGATTCTTAGAGTAGCAGTGATCATGATTCTGACGTACCCGAGAAGAAAAAAAAATAGTAAAAAAAAAAGTTACAACCAAATTTCTCGCCCAGAATGGCTGGCTGAAAGTGGATTCAGAGAGTGGCTCACCAGAGACAGGAAAAACGAAGCTTTTTGTAAATGGTGAATGTTTTTATTCAGCCAAAGTTATGTGTCATCAAGGCTCACTTTGATCTCAGCCAAAAGGGAGAGAGAGAGAGAGAGAGAGTAATATATTCTTTTAGGTAGGGTTCATTTAAATATTTTCATAGTAAACAGAATACATAATTAATATGTAACATGAATAAATATAGGATTTTATCATTTAGCTTCAACTCAGCATAATTCGTTTTTTACGTGGAACAAATTTGCTCAACCTAGCATAATTTTCATTGCCCTAGACTAATTTCGTTGTTTGGATATGGCAACACTGCTAGTGAGGTGAGTGTGTGTGTGTGTGTGTGTGTGTGTGTGTGTGTGTGTGTGTGTGTGTGTGTGTGTGTGTGTGTGGCCTCAGTATCGACATAACATATAGGAGGCTAGTGTGTGTTCTTACCTAGTTATTCTTACCTAATTGTATCTTTACAGAATTAGGAATGAGGCAGGCTCGTACCGTCCCGTGTTTTGAACCATTTTTATCATATGTCTTTAAAATTATGAATTGTTTTGGCACACATCATTTCCTTCGGTAGTGCATTCCACTGATCAACTGTTCTATTTGGGAAACTGAATTTCCTTAAGTTTATGTTTGTTTGTAGATACTTGCCCCACAACTGTGGTGGGGCACGGGCAAAGAGCCCGTCACGGTAAGATGCAGGAAAAAGTTCCCCTTGGAGCATAGCACGGCAGGCAAACTAGCTAACGAGGGAAAGGCGGCAGAGGCAGGGGAAGATGCGACGGTTGATGGTGAGGTTGGCTGCCCGATGATCGACAAGGGTAGGGCAGGAGATCTGAGTGGAAATCGCGGCGCCGATGAAGGTGGCGCCGACGACGAGCTCCAGGTGGAAGAAGCCTCAAACGACTTGACGGTTGATGGTAAGGCCAGCTGCACGATGGTCAACGAGGACAGTGCGAGACGAGAGAGCTGGGCAGAAAATCGCGGCACCGACGGAGGGTGCGTCGACGACGAACTGCAGGTGGGAAACGCCCCGACGCTGCCCTCAACCCCCTTGCCCGTGGTGGAATATGGCGGTGGAAGCTCGCCCAGCTCCCCAGCAGCAACAGATGGACGCCAAGGAGGGTAGTCCCAGTCACGGTCGATAGGAGAGAGGGCCCTGATCCAGGTAGTGGTGGAGGGAGGGTCGTCGGCCGTGGATGGGGGAGGAGCCTCGACCTCTTGGTGGGCAGACTCCAGGTGGAAGAGACAGGTCCCGCCCCCTCGGCTGATACGGAGAGCTGGTCCTGCCGGGAACAGTGGTGGAGATGTTGCCGCGACGACAAATGGGCTGCTAGGTTCCTTAAGTCTTTATCACCTCTATTTATATACAGTTTTCTGCAGTGTCCTCTTAATCTTGCTTCTCCATAGGTTATATACTCATTTACGTCTATTTTCTCTTTTCCTGTCATGCAGTTATATAACTTAATCATGTCTCCTCTTTTCTTTCTCTCCTGTACTGTTGGTAGGTTTAATTTTCCGAGTCTTTCTTCATAGCTTAGGTCCCTTAAACTTGGTGCCCATCTTGTGGCGGCCCTTTGTACCTTTTCAATCTTATCTATTTCTTATGAGATGCGGATTTCAGACCACAGATGCATACTGCAGAGTTGGTCTAATGAATGATGTTATCTTTCTCAGCATGTCTTCATTTATATATGTGAATGCTACCCTCATATTAGCAAGCAGTGTGTACATATTCCTTATTTTTTCATTTATGTGGTCACCCGGTGATAGTCTGTTATTGATAATCAATCATAAATCCTTTTCCCTTTCTGATGTGTGTAGGGTTGAACTTCAGAACTTATAGTCCTAGTCTGGTCTTTTTTAACTTTTACCCAATATTATTGCCTGACATGTGTCCACAATGAATTCCATTTGCAGTCTATTGCTCCATTAATGAAGCTTGTTTCATTCCTCTTGTAGCTGTATGCAATGATCGGTGTTTGTAATTTCCCTGTCTATTTGTGCATCATCAGCAAACATACAATTTAGGTAGCTTCCGTTTCCAATGTTGCTGTCTATGTCATTTACATAAACTAAAAACATAATTGGTGCCAGCACCGAGCCCTGTGGAACTCCACTTGTCACATCTCTCCATGATGAGTAATTTCCCCTTAGCGCTCTGTGTGTGTGTGTGTGTGTGTGTGTGTGTGTGTGTGTGTGTGTGTGTGTGTGTTTATGCGAGGAAGAAGGAACCAAAGGCCATGAGCCTGCAGTAACAGTTAACTCCAAGAGAAAAACAAAATACAATAGAGAGCCAAATTCAAGATCTGATCATTTTGAGATACCTGGACACACTGCGTTTGAAAGACTGGAGATCATAGGCAGCAGGAAATACAGACAGTGGGAGACAGTTCCAGAGTTGACCTGTTGCATAAATGAAAGACTGGGAGTAACGGTTAACTCTTGCATTAGAGAGTTGGACAGAAAAGGGATGAGAGTTTGGTGCCAGACGGGTGCTACGCGTCTGTCGTAGAGGTGGAGGAATCCAAGCAGACAGTTCAGAGGAGCAGTGACCATTAAAGTAGCGATAGAAAAGAGATAAAGATGCAACAGTGCGGCGAAGAGACAGAGGTTGAAGGGAGTCAGTAAGAGGAGGAGAGTTAATGAGACGAAAAGCCTTTGACTCCACCCTATTGACAAGAGCTGTATGTGGGGAGCCTCCCCACACATGAGAGTTGTACTCCACACAGGGGCGGATAAAACCCCTGTATAAAGTCAACAATTGTGCAGGGGTAAAGAAAGAACGGAGTCGGCTTAGCACACCTAATCTCTTGGAAGCAGATTTTACAAGAGATGTAATATGATCTTTCCAATTTAAGTCCCGAGTAAATGAAACCCCAAGCATGTTCAAGGATGATGCAGGATTCAGCTGAATATTATTAAACATTAGTGGGTATACCTGTGGAAGACTTTGTCGGGTTGATAGGTGTAAGAACTGAGTCTTAGATGCATTAAAATCAACCATATTATTTTTACCCCAGTCAGAGATACGAGCCAAGTCAGACATTAGGTGTGCCATAGCCTCATCCCTTGTTTGTTGAAGTAACTGTTGAGATGGGCGTTGCGGGAACCGAATGGAAAGGTGAAGGGTGGAGTCATCAGCGTATGAGTGGATAGGGTTAGATGTACAGCTTAGATCATTGATGAATAAAAGGAAGAGAGTTGGTGATAGGACAGAGTCCTGAGGAACACCACTGTTGATAGATCTAGGAGAAGAACGATGGCAGTCTACAACATCGGCTATAGAACGACCAGAAAGGAAGCTAGCGATGAAGGCACAGATAGAAGGATAGAAACAGTAGGAGGGCAGTTTGGAAATTAAAGATTTATGCCAGACTCGATCGAAAGCCTTTGAGATGTCAAATGCAATGACAAAGTTTTCGCCAAAGTCCCGAAAGGAGGATGACCAGGAGTCTGAAAGGTAGGTGAGAAGATCGCCAGTGGAGCGTCCCTGACGGAACCCGTACTGACGATCGGAAAGAAGGTTGTGATAGGAAAGATGCCTTAAAATTTTTCTATTGAGAATAGACTCGAAAGCTTTTGAAATACAGGACGTTAAAGCAATTGGACGATAGTTGGAGGGTTGGGAGTGGTCACCCTTCTTTGGGACTGGCTGAATGAGAGCAAACTTCCAGCAAGATGGAAAGGTACAAGCTGACAGAGAAAGGCGAAAGAGTTTTCCTAAGCAGGGTGTAAGCACAGAAGCACAGTTCTTGAGAACAACAGGAGGGACCCCATCAGGCCCATATGCCTTGTTAGTACTGAGGCCAGTGATGGCAGAAAATACATCAGCTGAAGAAATTTTAATGTCAGCCATGAGGAAGTCAGAGGGGGGAAGTGATAGAGGAACAGCACCGGAATCGTCTAAGGTGGAATTGGAGGAGAAAGTCTGTGCGAAGAGATCTGCTTCATCAGTAGAAGAAATAGCTACAGAACCATCAGAGTAGAAAAGAGGAGGGAATTATGATGAGGTAAAGTTGTTAGAACGATTTTTGGCAAGGTGCCAGAAGGAGCGGGAAGAATTCGAGTTGGAGAGTTGAGAGCATTTAGCATGGATGAAATTATTTTTAGTAGAGCGAAGAACAGACTTAGCACGATTCCGGGCAGAAACGTAAAGATGATGTGATTCAGGGGTGGGTTGGCTCCGGTACCTTTCGTAGGCCCTCTCCTTGTTGCGGACAGCATTAGAACAAGCGTGATTAAACCAAGGCTTTCTTGCGTTAGTCAGAGGATATGAGAAAGGAATGTATGCTTCCATGCCCAAGAGAATAACCTCCGTAATGCGCAAGGCACACTCAGATGGCTCATGGCCATGGAAGCAATAATCATTCTGGGGAAAATCAAAGAAGTACTGCCTGAGGGCCTCCCAGTCCGCGGCTCCAAAATGCCACAGACGATGTTTCCCTGGAGGGTCCACAGGCCGTACCGAAGTGATAGGACAGGTTAAGGTAATAAGGTTGTGATCGGAGGAGCCCAACGGAGAGAAAAGATTAACAGAGCAAGCAGAAGGATTAGTTGTGAGGAAGAGGTCAAGTATGTTGGAGCTCTCTCCAAGGCGGTCAGGGATACAGGTAGGGTGCTGTAGAAGCTGCTCTAGGTCATTAAGGATAGAAAAGATGTAGGCTTGTTCACCAGGTGGATCAGTGAAAGGAGAGGAGAGCCAAAGGTGGTGGTGAACATTGAAATCTCCTAGAATGGAGATTTCAGAGAAAGGAGAAATGGATAGAATGTGTTCCATCGTAGAAGTAAGATAGTCGAAGAATTTTTGATAGTCGGTAGAATTAGGGGATAAGTAAACAGCACAGATATATTTAGTCAGAGAATGACAGGAAAGCCGAAGCCAGAGTGTAGAGAATTCAGAAGAATCAAGTTCAGGAACACGAGAGCAAGATAAATCGTTGCATATATATACACAACAGCCACCTTTGGCTTTGAAATGAGTACAGAGAAAGTAGGAGGATACAGAAAAGGATTTGCTCTCAGTTGCCTCAGACAGCTGAGTCTCAGAAAAAGAAGGTGAGGTTTAGAGGAGGAGAGGTGGTGCTCAACAGAGCGAAAGTTAGAGGAAAGGCCGCGAATGTTGCAGAAATGAAGAAGAGAGTCAGACAGTGGTTCCAGGCACCTCGAGTCGTCACCGGGAGAGGGGCGGATGGTGGGGGCATTTATGGTTCCCCCACCTGGAGACTCCGAGGCTTGGTGATGAGACGCCATTTTAGTTGAATTTTGAATAGGAAGTGTAGTGTGACTGTGCATGTAGTTTGATGTAGATAGAGAAATTTGTGTTGGAGAGCATGCCTGCCTACTCTCTGTGTAACTGAGACTGAAAAAGTTCAGCAAAGGGGGATGGTTAGGAACTAGTCCTGAGGGCTGATGAAACGGGAGCTCCAGCACTCCCTGTCATCAGCTTTCCATCCACCTCGGGAGTACTGCCCTGCTCGACTGGTGCTACAGTGTGTGTGTGTGTGTGTGTGTGTGTGTGTGTGTGTGTGTGTGTGTGTGTGTGTGTGTGTGTGTAACCCTTATTATGCACACTATAAAGGAAATACTTCGGTGTTTAGGCAGTCACAATAAGGGGCTGATGGTGCTCATGCAAGTTGTGTCAGCGAGTGCACAGTGGGCACAGTAAGAGGGAATCCTGAGATTACTGATGATGCAGTTCACATAGCATTGCAACGTGTGGAAAGAAGCAATGTGAGGGATGTGCTGAGAGAACACATTTCAATGATTTATATCTGTGTCGAACGTGAGCATAATCTGCCCATCAGTGACATCCACTAGTGTAAGAACAAGGAAGTTTATGGTAAAATTGCACATCAGTGACACCGTTGTGTCAAAAGAACAAGGAAGTTTATGGTAAAATTGCACATCAGTGACACTGTTGTGTCAAAAGAAGAAGGAAGTTTATGGTATAGTTGTACGCAAGTGACATTCGGTTGTGTCAAAAGAACTAGCCAGTTTATGGTAAAGTTTTACAAGTAATATACATACAGTCAATCCGAGAGTTTTGTGTGAGTAAAGGTGGCTGAACCAGTTTGTCAGGCAGAAGGAGCTTCACTACGATCAGTTGTAGGGTAAAGCATCTGCTGCCTGTCACTACACTTCCTCTTGTTAAGAAATTGAGAAGAAGGCGGCTACGAAAAAGCCAAGGTTTTCAATATGGATAAGATTGGGCTATTTGGAAGTGCCTGCTTTCCTCTATACTGTACTTTGCTACCACAGGAAGAAAGGCAGGCCAGTCATTGTCGTTTCTCAAGGTGACTGACATTATTTGTTGCCGTATGCCCTATGATGTTATTGTTTTATGTTGCGTCTTATCGGTAAATAAACAGGCAAGGTATGTCTTTATGATGCATGTCAGTAAGCAAGTTTGGACAACACCCGTTATTTTGAGTGGGGAGGGGGAAGTGAGGGTCAGACCTGAGATATTACCACACTACTTTCTGTGTGGTAAACAGAACAGTAATGGGTTTAATTGACTGAGGTACATGGGTTGGAGTTACACGCGACCTGAGGTTAATAAATATGCCTTGTGTAACATTCTTTCATATAACTTACTAACAGACGCAATATCATTCAGGGCAGCGTTTCTTAACCTTTTTCGACCTCAGCATCCCCACACCCCCAGTGTAATAAGGCCTCAGTCCATCATCCATTTACATCAGGTTATTAGGACTACAGTTTCTACACTACTGCAGGGTTAAAGTGAAGTGAAAGACTGCCTACCAGCTTATTTTAGACCTTCTGAAAAAAAAATCAAGGATGTCAATATTAAGCAAAAGCAATAAGAAAAAAAAAAAAACAATAATGCACCATTTTCCAGCACCACCTAAAATTGATTTAAGCACCCCTGGGGGTGCTACCACCCCAGGTTAAGAAACGCTGATTTATGGTATTAAGAGACACCCGTTTCTGTGTATTTGTAATTATTGCTAATCTTTTAGATCATGAAGATTTACCCTGCATGTCATACTCTTCGTAACATTGTCGGAACACAACAAACACCTCAGAGACTCCCGTCATGCCCTTGTTAATTTTGGTGGCTTCATGGACTATGTCGGTAGTAACATTATATCTTGTAAGTTGAGGGCGCCACAGTATAAAACAATCACCTGTCAACCTGGTATTATATTGGAATTACACGCAACTAGAGGAGACTGGAATTGTGTTCATTATTTGGTTTGTGTTTGTACGCAATTTCGTTTCTACACACGCACACCTATCGGATCTGTGTCTAAATTAGGTTTGGTTAGGTTGTCAGCTTAGTATATATTAGTTTGTTAGGATAAATTAGGTTAGGTTAGTTCATCTTAATGCAGATGCAATAAAAGACAGATAGGAGCACATCTCCCTTCAGTTATACGTACAAAACATTTGCGACGGATGGTTACAGAAAAGGTGTTTAGTACTGCATAATTTCAGTAATGAACCTATTATTTTCAGTGGCCGTTAGGTGTAATTCCGAAAATTTTCCCCAAACTAAACATAAAAGTGGTAGGCCTTTGGCTGGATCGTATTGCCTTACCACAGTACTGCACAATCCATCACCCCTGGGGGCTCGTGTAAGGAATTATCATCAATCTGAGGGTTTTCTTTAGCCAGGGATGGGCCTCTTCCTCAGTCTCCAACCCCTTACAACCCAATACTTTGTCCAAGAACTTAAAGTACAAGAACAAAACGTATCATACACAAGATATACGATAAAAAGTTATTCCTTGTATTAAAAAAAATAAAATAAAACAAAATATAGTTCAAATAAATCATATCAAACCGCTCATGGGTAGTGCTGATAAAAAAGGTGCTCATTTTTGCCATAGGTAACGGTCAGGAATGGG